>NC_139349.1:104407093-104619593 GCF_055883805.1 Amblyomma maculatum | reverse complement strand
TGCAGATGTGTATTTAGACCGAAGTGTATTTATGAAGAGGTGTATTTAGACCTGCGTATAATCATATTTGAATCTTGCCATAGAACTCTTTAACTGCACTTACCGCACACGCAGGTAGTTGACCTTCGCTCAGAATAATATGCACCGCGTTCACTCATTACCGGTACAGTTAAATTACCATTTATTATTTACACACAAAAAGAAAATGTTTTCCGTCGCTCCAAATAACTTACGACGACGGCATTCGCTATTACTTTTGAAATATTGTCTTTTATTACCGACTACGATACTGCTGTTTCATGCACGGTCTTTTTTCTTTTTGTTCATTTGCTTTCCCATTACATGGTACACAAGACCAGCGCAGCGTTACTAAATCAGCTTTCTCGATGGCTCTCTCAATACTTACCGTAATACGATAGGTGTAGTAAGTGCGCTTCAGAGCTTTCATAAAGTTCGCAAACCTGAACCTGCACTGAGGTTTACAAAAGGGACGCGGTTAGGGTGCCTCGACGCGGTTCCAACAGAGCGCAGTCGCCCGGCTAATATTACAACTTCTCCGGCAGCTCCCGTTTCGATGCCACTAACTTACCGAGCATCGTTTTTCAGAAGGGCGCGCGACCTCGCAAATGAACGGGCTTACGCGGGCTGCACTCATTTATTGCGGCCGACGTCGCGGTATGCCCGTTCATCAAGCGAGTGATGGGGGTGCTCGGAGGTGTAAGAAAACGCACGGGGGGCATGGAGGGGTAGGGAGTAGAAGGGAGGAGGGAAGCTGCTGCCGAAGGCCGATGTGAGTTCTTCCCCAATGAGCGGGCCGCACGCATACCGCCAGCCAAGTTCACACGTCTAAAGCGACGGGGGAACACACGCGCATCGCTTTAATAACACGCAAAGCTCGCGCGCGAGCGGCACGCTCACACGTGTCTGCATCCAGCGCTCCGAAACTCGAATCTCGACCGTGTATATAGGTTCGCGTGAGAAAGCGGCCCAATGTGGGCGACTGGGCCAACACACATCACGGCGTCGGCGACGCATAGAGCCCGATGCGTGTGTGTAGTCCGCTCTGACAACGAACAGACTTTTACACGCTCTCAGGTCTACGCATGTGCGTGCTGCATGGGGGCTGCATCGCACGCGATGAACCACGCCGCTGCTGCCAATGGAACAGAAGACTCGGGAGGAGAAGGAAACGCGTTCGGGCACTCTTCTCTCTCCGCCACCGCTGCCACCGCCACCCCCACTGCCACTGCCAGCACCACCAGCACCTCGCGGCATTGGCGTCAGCGACCGGCCTTTTATTTTTTCTCCGTATCCAGAACGCGCAGAGAGAAGGAGGTGATGGGGGATGCGCGGAGGGCTGGCGGAAGCGGGAGACAAAAAAGCGCTCTGTAATAATAGAGCAGCCGCGCGATGGGTGTGGTCTGGAGTTGGGACCCCGAACTGGAAGTCCCCCGTCCGTCTGCTTCGGCACATCGCAGGGCGCTCTGTGCTGCGGCGCGAACGCCGCCGGATGATGCCTGGAGTTCCGTCCAACTCCACCAGCCGCGCCTCGCCCTCCACTCCCCACTGCTTTCTGCAGCAGTAGAGCACTGACTGCCTCCCCCACACGCACTTCGGCCTGCTAAAAGGACGAGCGCAGCCGGAGCCCGATGCTCGTGGTTGCAGGCAAGGAGAGAAGAGACGAGAGTGAGGAGGGAAGAGCTTTCGCAACCGGAGAAAATGGATGGGTCCGAGGGCCAGAAATGCGCCCTTGATTGGATGTGTACCCGCAGCTGTTGCGGCTCCCTCTCGACGCTCGTGCGCGCTCACAGCTCGCGGTTCAAGAGATGGGGAGCCCCGTGAGCTGTGCCCCGTATACGTACTACAACGCACAGACGCACGCATCCGTCGGCTCCGACCCCTAGGCGTAACGCACAAGGGAGGAGATCCTGCGGACAGACGGTCTGTGCTGCTGACCGACGTACGGGTGGCGGGCCGGAGAGTCCCTCGCCGGCCGTCCCGTTCCCGAAGGTCCAGTTGTCCCTCCCGATAAATGAACGGCATGTCGTCGCTGATTGTAGGTTCGGTCAGCCAGCCGGCATGCAGTCCAATCCCTCGTTTCCTTTGGATACCTCCTTCCTCCTATACCGCGGTGGGCGACCTCGAAGGACAGTATACACCATCCCGTTTCGTTTGCCGGTTGTGTTGTTGGTTGGCGGCGTCCGTTCTTGTTGTCGCGGCCTCTCAGAGTTGTCGGCTCGTGGGAACAGAGCGCTGCCATACGGTTTCCCCCCCAACGCCCTGCATTGTTTGTTCTGCACTAGTGGAGGGATAGATGGGACGCTTGTTACCAATGACGTGTTCGCAAGGGCGGTGGACAGCGGCCCTTGACGTTTGTGTGCATGGCTCTATTGTGCCTATTAGGCGTGGTAAAACGGAGAAATGACAGCGCTGAGCGTTTGTGATGTTGTTTGTCTGGCTGATAGTAAAATGGAGTGTTACAAAGGCCCCTGCCGGCTATCAGACAAAGTAAGGAAAAAGAAACGAATATGCTGCACGTACTTTTGTGTGCGTCTATGAAAGGAGTGAGTCATAAATCTGCCTGAAAACAGCTTGCGCGTGAAGAAACTATACAGCATTGTGGGAAACTTATAAGACTACATTTCATTAGCTCGAGAAATTATTTTTCGAGCGTATACAGTGCTGATGTCATATGTGCCCCGTATATCAGGAACTGTCCCGCTTCTTCAGCCATGACAGTCAAATAAATTACAATTTCACTGAAGAAATAAACCCGGAATATCGGTGATGCTTTGAACTTCGGAGCATTTCTTGTGCAAAAGCCTTGCTAACCGAGTAGAGAGACCCAGATAACAAAATATAATTTGCCTGAAAACATTCATCTTCTGCAGATCGCATGTATAACTCCAGAAATGAGACAGGTCAGAACGGAAAGTCGGCTAACTGCATAAGAGAATATTCCTTATTGGACAGCCATATCGAAATTATGGCTTGTGAAGTGCTTATCCTCGCGTTCCACTGAAAAATATCTGCGATATCCATCTACTTAGGGTACTTCTTCCTAAGGCTCTGATTTCCACTTGCCCATTCACCTTACGTATAGAAAAACTTTTTATGCCAGGCCGCAAATAGCAAATTTTCACGCAGGGATGATTCTATCTGCAAGTTGTTTATCTGCATATCAGAGTTTATCGATTTCACAGCAATTTGCTGGTGGCCAAGGATTTCGACCTGATGGGTGTTTTTTACCCGTTTTGAAGCACAGTTTATATAGGGCGGCATAGTCTATATAGACGCTGCGAAGATTGTTCTTTCGATGTGATGCTCCGCTGTGAACTAACAGGAGCCAATGCGGGTATGCTGCGGTGCAGTTTCTAGCAGTTACTAGTGTTCTACTCCCTCTGCTAGAAGGGACAGTCACTTTGATGAACGCGATCCCGTTTTTGCGAAGTCGTTTATCGGCAATTTACTATCAGTTGATTGTCGAGGGATTATTGCAATCATATATGCTATCCAGACAGCTCCACCACGTTAGTTGAATGCTGAAAGGATGGACGCAGAATCGAATCCTGGCCGCAGCGGCCGATTTTATATATGCATACAGGTGCCATTAAGAGACCGTTTGTACTGTGCAATTTAAGTGCACGTTAAAGAAGTGCAGGTGGTCGAAGTGTCCGGAGTGCTCCTCTGGTGTAATATATATATATATATATGTGAAGGAAAGAAGTCAACAGTCGGTGAGGTGAAAGAAAGCATTGGGAACTGTACTTTGTGTCTTTTTTTTTTTTTTTTTACTTTGGTAATCACATAAATTAGTAATGCATTCTGTTTAGGGGAAAGATAATTAAACCCAAAATAGAAGGAAAAACAACGTGCCGAGGATGGGAACCGAACCCACGACCTCCGAATATCGCGTCCAGTGCTCTTCCAACTGAGCTACATCGGCCGCTGTCCCACCTGCCAGTTTCACTACTCAGTTACAAATCAAGCTTAACATGACAATAATTACTCCCCGAGTTGGTGCCTTCGCTTATACGTATTGGTACTATGCCTTCGAAACTGGAAACAAAAAATATCATACCGGAATTTCGTACAGGTGGCCGGACAGAAGTTATGAGGTGTAAGCGGGGAATTACGCTGGTGGAGCTAACGGTGTCGAGTGAAACCTGTCAGAAGCTACAGCGCTGTGTTCGTACCCATACTGCAAATACGAGTGTTAAGACAAACGGGAGAAAGGCGTGAGGTATAATCGCCTTCACTTTATTTAAACAGAGCTATTGATAGACTAGCTGAACATACACAGAGCTCCCGATGCCGTACATCAACAGCAGTAATTTACTAGGCCAGTTAATAATATGTAAAAAAAAAAAAAAAAAAAAAAAAAGAACACCGTAAAGGAACCCTGCCTTAGACTCTGAGTATTCACCGACATCTTGTCAGGAATCCCTTTAGGCCCAAGTTTAGACTGAAAATTCAATGGTTTTTTCAACGAACATCCACAACCATGAAATGCGGCGCAGAGGTTATGGAATGAGACCCTGCAGGCATCATGCGGTTGATTTCTGCTCTGCTGTGTATGGATTAAATTATGCACTATATTCAAATGAATCGCCTACTTAATAAATTAGTCTAGAATAAATATTTGCGATAATTAATAATATTCCAATGTGATTCCGTGGGCTTGAATGTCTGTCGATCCGCTCCTTGCGCATATAATTTTTAGCGGGCTCTCTTCTTGCTACTGTTGTCTTGTGATCATACTGACCATGACTGAGCTCGCAAAAGGCAAAGATTGTTGATTAGAATATCTAATGTTCGCAATGCGCGGGCTTGTATGCGGCAGAGTTTGTACGATTCTGGCGAATTTGCAGATTAAAGTTAAAGTTAAATTGGTTCACAGGAAAGGAAAGGCGCAGTAACTGTCACACTTGCTCTGTGGACACCCGAACCGCGCCGCAAGGGAAGGGAGGAAGGTGGGAGTGAAAGTGGAAAGAGAGAAAGGGGAGCCGTAGTGGAGGGCTACGGAGTAATTTCGACCACCTGGGGATCTTTAACGTGCGCTGACATCGCACAGCACACGGACGCCACTTCGTTTCGCCTCCATCGAAACGCAGCCGCCGCGGTCGGGTTCGAACCCGGGAACTCCGGCACAGTAGTCGGGCGTCTTACCACTGCACCAAGGATCCAAATTTGTCGTTGATTGACTGGAAAGCTGAACGGAAACAATAACTAGCACGTTTTTACCATTGATAACTGTTGATGATAATAGCATGATAAGCTCTTCAATGGATTAGGTGATAATATGAAAGCTATGCGCACACATATATTCTTGCGATATATAAAAAATACGTTCGTAAACAACTTTCCAACATCTGTCCGCCCCGCCGGGGTGGCGCAGTGGTAAGACGCCCGACTACTGTGCCGGAGTTCCCGGGTTCGAACCCGACCTCGGCGGCTGCGTTTCGATGGAGGCGAAACGAAGTGGCGTCCGTGTGCTGTGCGATGTCAGCGCACGTTAAAGATCCCCAGGTGGTCGAAATTACTCCGTAGCCCTCCACTACGGCTCCCCTTTCTCTCTTTCCACTTTCACTCCCACCTTCCTCCCTTCCTTTACGGCGCGGTTCAGGTGTCCACAGAGCAAGTGTGACAGTTACTGCGCCTTTCCCTTCCTGTGAACCAACGAACGAACCAACATCTGTCCAGAATTGGTATATGTTGAATTCCTGCAGGGTATCTTGTACAATGATATTAGTTTCCTCGAGAAAGCGTTAGATTCTAAATCCCTTGATACTGCCAGTTTCAAATAGATTATTCTATAATATGAGCTGCACACATCGAGTCCACGACAGCATTTCTGGTCGAAAGCTTTTCAAGCCTTTTAAAGAGGACTGCTAAATGAGATCCTCCTTTGCGCGCCGCTCGTTGAGATGGGTTGAAATAAAAATAGATAACAAATATTTTTCACCAGGAGACGAGCTGCAGCTGTATGCGACCCGCGACACTAATATTTTAACATTCATAACCACCGGTTTCACTGCAAGATATATTCTACAGACGTGCGAGAACCACGAAACCGGTGCAGATGCATCGTAAGCTGCAGCGTCATATTTGATCTTTCTCCATCACTTCGCCATTCCGTCAATCCCAATCACTCGGCAAAACAAGACCTCCGAATCTTCTGTGCTCTGGGGCGTTGTAATCGAAAACCGGCATAACAGGTAGCATGCAGCTATAGTGTCGTTGGTTCTGGCACTCCCAGCTTTCCCCATATTTTCCTCCTCCGCGTCAACAGTGCTGGAGAGGCAGGGTATCCCTCGTGCTGTCACCACCACCCCTCGAACAAGGTCTGCCGGCGGTAAGACGGCAATGGTGGAGGAGGCATGGGTAGTGAGAAGGGAAGGGTGTGTTTCGACTCGCGGCTGCCGCACCGGGGGAGGCGCTCGCGTCGCCAGATATGTGCCGCGCATCAGAAAGCATCGCTCCAGAAAGAGAACGGGGTTCGCTCCGGCTTTCAAGGGGAGATGCGGGTGGGTGGAGGTAAGAGGGGGGCAACGGGCGGGCGGGCGGCTGTCATCTTTGTCACGAGATTGGGGTCTTCTCTGTGAAGGGAACGTGCCGGCTTTTTGACTCCGTTCGAGTCTTATGATTATCTGTTCGTTCCTTTTGCCTTCTCCCTTGCTTCGGCAGTCAACCGCGTCTCTTTTTTCGCCCTTCTGTGGGAATATGGAATTCAGGGAAGGGGAAGAAGGCGCGAGCAGCGGTGCCGACACGGGCGGCGCGTATATGGGGACAGCTCTTCGAAACTTGTATTTTTACTTGGATCGGCCCGGGGACCCTGCTATAGGCTCTAGGCAAGCAGACGTCCGCCATGCGCATCTTGCAGACTATACTTTGTTTTTCTTCTCTTGGCCTGGGGTTGGCTCCGGGTGCATGCTCCAAGGCTCCAGATCGGAGGGGTGGAGTGATCTTCCGCTGTGACGGTGCGGTGACACCGTGCCTGCCTGTCTGGCTGGCAGCGCTCCGGAGCCCTGTGTTCCTCTATACGCTTCCATGCCGCTGTCGTCTCTCCCCGCGCGTCTTCCTCTCCGTGTGACAGCGCAGAAAAGCGAGGGCCATGCCGGGCGCGACACGAAAAGGAGCAATAACCCAAAACAGTATATAGTGACTATACGCGGAGGCGCCGAAGGAACAGGCAAGGAAGGTGCAGCGAAGATGGGGAAGGAGATGTGGCGACCATGTTGGCCGATGTCGATGCCCCCGGCACTGCTTTTGACGTTCGTCGTCATCCGGAGTCTTATACGAGGTCTCGTCCCTTGCTGTCGGCGACGCCAGTTGCTATCTTTGTACGCGGCGAGTACAAGTGAAACACGCCGTGCAGTCCTGGCCTGCTTCACGCGCTGCGTAGGCAGGAAAGCTTCTCATGGAGAAACAGTAGCCGGAGCAGCACGAGGGAGCACTCTGTTTTCTTTATCTCACCCCGTAGGCTTTTCTTTCGGCAAGCAAAACAAAGCACTGACAGCCGAGCTCCAGTAGTAGCTGCTGCTCTCCCGTCGAGCAGGGATCGTGTTCGTGTCGCCACGAACCCGTGTCTTTTAGCGGGGCTGCACGGCTTGGAGCTCATGTAAAGGGCATTGCAAGCTACGGTTCATTGGGCTGGGATGCTTTGAGGCCGTTCCCCTGCTGCTCCGCGGCGCTTCGTGTTCGGCGCTCCTCACCTGCTACTCCAGATGCGCGAGGTGGACGCATGTATTGAACCAAATACGAAGGCTGACTATTAATATATCGATTTGTCTGCCTTTCACATCTATGCACTTGGCGTAAATCGTAACGTAAGCAGTTTAAGTTTGACACTTTAATGCCTTTTGCTTATTACAGAGGCGGTGGGAACTTATCCCACAGCACGTAAAGCGAACTTTTGTCATGGTGAGGAGCCCTGACTGTACCGCTATTATAAGTAACAGCGACATGCAGGTAACACTACGTACTGCTTGCCTAAAGTTTCTAATTGAAGAACCAAAACTCATATCTTCAAATAGGTGGTTGCAGTTAACAGAGTGGTGTTTTCAGGTATTATACGAATACGAGACCACAGACCACTGTCTAAAGCGCCGTTTAGAACACTACATGCGATATTTAGATCACTTATTTGCCTTGGGCAAGGTCTGAAGATTTAGAAAGAAATCGCGATTTTGCCGAGCAAGGACGCATGCTATCAAACGTAAAAGTTGATATATAGTCGCGGTTTTTGTAATACTTTGTTGCCCCAAGGAACATTTCATATGGTCTCTCGCGTTAAGTGACTGGTTTAAACTAATAGGAGTGGCAGGGTAACAGAATACTTCCCAACTGCATGCACTAGTGACAAAAGCGAATAGCAGTAAGCGAGTCCAAACGGCGAGGCTAAGTGAAGGGTCCAAGAGGCGAGCGCATCAGGAACGCGCGAATGGGTGCCGCCATCTGATATCGATCGAGCACACTACTGTGTGCAAATGGTGAGCGCGCGCGCCTCGCTTGCTGTCATTACAGCGAGCTGCGAATAAGGTCTGTGAGTTCTGTTTTTGAATTCATTCTGACCTAAGAAGTTGATGGTTTATCACCGATAGGCACTTAAGAACATCATGTCCCCACATGGTTGAACTGTACCTCCATATGGGGACCGCAAGGCAAAAGCTATGATAGGAAAGAGCACGAGTAAAACTTACCTGTACATACCTGCACATACGTGAAGTTGATTGATGCATCGTAAGGAATATTTTCAGTCATTGGTATACAATTATACTATAAACGGGGCAGTGCCAATGCTACAACTGCACTTGAACGGGTACAAGGCGAGCAAAAAGTTGTTCCTGGAAGTTTCTACAAAAATTTCAACACAACACCGCTGGATGCTGATAGTTTCTGGGCCGATGAAATTCATGATGATTCTTGTTTGGTGAAAATAGAAACGGCTTGCGCCACGCTGTTTGAGGAGGGCAAAATGAGGGAATGCGCGGCGACTTCATGCAAATCTTACGGCTGGTTGTTTCTATAACATCGGGAAGAGTCTAACAACATTGCGTTCTGCAAGTTTCGATGTAGAATTTGTACATAGCCGGAGACATGGGCATATATCGGCTGTAGTATACATGCTGGAACATGGGCTGCTCGGCCGTAGTTATTTTTTTATTTTATTGATTCACGGTGACGTAAAAAAAAACATACATAAAACGATCGACTGTTAGCTTCAACGAACATACAACATGCAAAGCTAGAGGCACCGCAGCAAAATTAGCTGACCTCATACAGTTGCAGCTGTATAGAGCTTTAGACAAACCAATTTTTAGGAAACAGTTATTTAAGCGAAGTTCGCGATCTATTTCGCTTAAGTAATTGTTTAGGAATCAACCGAGGGACCACTTGTATCATATGACAGGCCACATCGGATACAGCAAAGCAAGCAGAGTGCGGGCTTATAATCGCTATACAACGCAGAAATGTTTCGCTCTGCGCACTATGAAAACGGTGACTGCATCGTGCGCCCATTTGTTTTAATCTGCCATGATCTGTCGCTTCGAATAGTTTGACAGCCTTCGCCCGCAATTCTTGTGGCCAATTTTGCTTTGTCATTTGCTTTGGCTTTTGTGCAACTGGTATCTCTGTGCGAACGCGCGACTATCATTTCTCCCTTTCTCTCTCTTTTAACGCAGTGCTTTCGTTTTACACTATAATTCAACTATATTTTCTTCTTATGGGTCAGTTTATAAAATCATCGACTCTGTAGCGGCGGGTGTAGAAGTTATTGCATAGTATTATGGCTTCTTAAAAATTCCTTCGATACATGTATGTATTTGGTTATATGTTCAGCCCGGGTTATATTTAGTGCTACAGAATTTTTTTTTTCTCAGTCCTATTATTCATTTAGTTTTTTCTTCCTGGCGCGTGCGCCTTGAACGCGAAAGTTAGACATACACGCCGTCTTGAAATAGCCTTCCCTCCTTAATAGCTGGTCCTTCGAACGCCTCACTCCAGGCTCGGCACTAACGGAGAAACTGCAAGGTTCCGTCCGTGTTCAATCTCTTCCAAAAACAGCGGGACGCGCTTAAGAGAAACGCACTGTTTCTTTCGAAGAGCCTCTCCACCACTTAAAGGACTCCGTGCAAAATTTTTATCAACGGCGCCACGAAAACGACACAAAAGCAAGAGAAGGAGCGAAGACACACAGAATCGGGACTCGATGGAAGTGGGTGAACAGAAGTGAGCACTTTTCTGCTTAAAATTCGCGCCCCTGGCGACAGCCGTCAGCCCGGCGAACCCGATTCCGCCCCTTCTCCTCCTGGAGTTGTCGTTGCAACGTTGTCCACTCACAGTCAGGCCGGCTTGCAACGAGCGTGGGCCATCCGGAAGCTGGCATTTGTTCTTGCCTTCTGTGTGCAAGCGCAAAAATATAACGAGACAAAGAAACAAGCATGAATACACAGCAGAAAGAAAAAAAAAAAACGAAAGTAGCAACCAGAGAGCTCTGGACGTCGGAGGCCCGGTGTCATCTCTTGACGGCGCGCCGAGACGCGAAGGCATCGGTCCATTCGGAGAGATGTGTCGGGCGGGAGACAAAACGAAGCTGTCTGCTGAATTACAATCGCTCGCGAGAAGCTCGTCCGAGATGGACGAATCGCAAGCAGCCGGGAGTGGGAAGGGAGAAGGGGAAAGCGTGTACATAGCGGGGATCAAACAGCGACGTATACAGGAGAGTGACACTGCTCTGGATGCCTTTCCCCTTATCTCTATACTTCCACGCTCCTGCCTGCTGGACTCCGGGACAAACCAAGTAGCTTGATGTTTTCTTTCCTGATCAGCTTGTGCACCAGTGCAAAGTTCGGAGCACTTACGCAAGCGGGGCTCTAAAATTTAGTGTTCGTGAGGGAAAGAGCGAGAAATCAAATAACAGAAAAAGGAAAAAAACAAAACAAAACAAAAACAAAAAACGTCTATCGTCTGTCACAGATGTGAGAGTTGTTGATATTTCGGACTGGTTTGAAAGGGGAAGTATGGCGTGTTCCCTCCCTATCTGCTTTTTCTTTCTTTTTCTTTCCTACAAGCAAGCGATAGCCAAGCGGTATAAGTCGGTCCATAGGCACGTTCATGAAAGTTCTCTGTATTCGTTATTGCAGCTATGTTATTTCCAAGACTCAAAGGTTCGCAGCAGGTGCTGTAGCGTTCGACAAAACTTTCACTACATCGGTGGTCTGCCTCTATAGTAGCATATATGTAAAGACTGGCAGAGTTCTGTCCTAAAGAAAAAAAGAAATGATTCATTGTTGAAAAAGAGCAAGTATAAAACGCAGTGCATGATTGTGCACCTTTCTAATTGGACGTTATAAATAATGTTATCAGGAAAACATTCTCTCAAATGATATAGCTCCCGTGAACGCTGGCGTACTCAAGGCGTTGGTCCGACAGAAGAGAATATATGCATAACCAAACCGAGTACTATATTACTTACGAGCCCTGCTTTGTACCCTATAGGTAAGTTAGCTTTTTAAGATAGTGTATTAGTATATTGGTGACGATTTCTAAAACCTAAATGTAGAGGTGATTCATGTGCAGTCTCTTACAACTGTATCAAAAGTAAAAAAAAAAAACAACGGAGAAGATACACCGAAAATAATGAGAAACCGAAAATGACGACCGCCGTGGTCACAAGGAATTATTGTTGGGCTAAAGCTTAGGTAAATGTGATTGTTATATTCTATACCGCATAGAAGGCATACACTATTTTCTCCCGGTCACTTTTTTTTTTTTCTAGTTTTACCATGTCGGATTTCCTCTGCGACAGAGATTTGGCGCACTGATTTTATGCTAATGTGATGCTCCTTTAAGGCACCGCATGCTGGCGATTATGCGCACTGCCTTCTTATTGGGTCTGCCTCTAATCCTATACGTTGTGCTCGCCAATGCGAAAGCGCTGAGGCTTTTCGAAACCAGCTGGCTTTACAGTAAACAAGGCTTCAAGGGTAGGAATGATAGAATTGGTACTTTTTGCCCCAGAGAGCTATACTCGAAAAGACCCCGCAGCTGACTTTCGGGCAACATATAGTCACTTGAGCGCTTTTAGCAGTTTATTTGACCACAAAGTACCCGTTCTTTTATTTTTTCGCCACCTTGAAAGAGTCGGATTTGCAGCTATGGATATAGATTTATTGAATTGGTACAGGGTAAGATAATTTAACTGATTCATAATTTGATTGTGTTTTCTAGGCGGTCCCTTTAAAATCATGGATAGTTATACACAGCCAACATAACATGAATGGATGAAGTGCTGTCGAGCGTAGCTATGTGAGGTGAGGACACCAAGGACTCGCATCGACGTAGTGGTAGTGAGTATATGTCCGTTCAATGACACATATTACGGTTAGGCAGCTCAAAAGTAAAGGAAAATAAAGTGCATCTGCCCGTACCACTAAGTATTACGGGCTTGCTGCATTGGTGCTCGCAAAAATCTGCGTCTACCCTCCCAGTTTGTGATGGACATAAAGGTTGCCTTTTTTACTGAGAGCGCCAGGTCAACTTCGTGCACCGCTCAGATGTGTTGTCAAGAGTAGTCTGATGACCTAATCCTTGGCGGCTTAGGTCCTTGTATAGTGACCTTGCAATAGTTAAAAAGTTAATTATCAGAAAGTAGGTAATCAGTTTACTAGTTAATATTATACCCCGGTTTTGTGATGTCCGCTAACCGTAATACAATTTGTACCGCAGAAATACTCTTGATGTCTTGATAATATTTGTAAAACAGCGCGAACAACGGTACACAAGAACGAGAAAGACACGGTTTGGTTTGGTTTGTGGGGTTTAACGTTCCAAAGCAACTCAGGCTATGAGAAACGCCGTAGTGCAGGACTCCGGAAATTTCGACCACCTGGGGTTCTTTAACGTGCAATGACATCGCACTGCACACGGGCGCCTTGCTTTTCGCCTCCACAGAAAAGGCCGGGGTTTGATCCCGCATCATTGGGAACAAGCAGCCGAGCGCCGTGTACCCACTGCGCCACCCCGGCGGGGGACGAGCGCTGACTCTCAACTCAACCCGTTGTTCGCGCTGTTTTACAATTATGAACATCTACCAACTTGCCCAAATGAACATTCTGCTTGATGTCTTCAGACGCCTATTTTAAAAATTAGGGGCTGCTTTCCTTGCAACGCGTGATATAGCTATAGATCGTTTAAAGAGAGTAGTTCCACTCTCCCCAACAGGTGGCGCCACTAGTACGGCCGTCATTGCTGGCCTTCGGAAGGCATCGGCACGCAGTGCGGACTGCTGCAGTGCTTCTTTTGTAAGAATGCCGGCTGACTTTTAAAAACAGCTGCTTTGATGCAGGGGTCATCTGTATAGTCGAAGTATTCTGCAAGTAAGCAGAGCTAATGAACCTGTTGTTTATAGGCGAAGAACAGACGATGCTTTCTACATAAGGTGCACATCATGGCCTAGGCCACCGTTTTTCTCGCAGGTGTATCACGAGTTCATGTTCCTTGCTGGGACAAGAAAGCGCCTGTGCGTTGTAGAGAAAGGCTATACCTCACGCATCAGCTCATGTTAGCACCAGCAGTGAATACGAGAACGACCCTAACGTTTTCTGAAGAGTTGCATGTTGCACCACTGCTGCCGCGTTATTTTCGCAGGGCGTTAAGAAGTACCTTGACGTAACTATTAATGTATATGCATTTTTAAGAATTGATTGTGCGGAAAAGAAAAGTCAATTTGGGCATGTCAGTGAATCTGCTTACTTTAGTTAGGTACTGTTCCCAAGACATGCGATATCGAATCCCGGTCTCGGCGGCTGCTTTTCGCTGGAGCCGAAAACACAGGCGCCCGTGTGCTGTGCGATATCAGTGCACTAAAAAGCCCCAGGGGGTGGGAATCTCCGCCTCCTCCACTCATAGCGAGTCGCTTTGTGACGTTAAACCCCACAAATCAAACCAAACTTTAAGCACTGCTGCAATATATGTAATAACTGCTGCTTTTATGAAACTAATGCACGGGCCGAGGATGAAATTTACCATGAGAAGGTGTTTTTATACCCCCGCTTGCTTGGGCTGCCTACTGTGGGTTCTCAATTTCGATGCAGTTTCCAGTCACTTTCGTTTGAGCGCAGGTGAATGCCAGTGAGCGCCTGAGGCGGCCCTCAAGCAGCGTAATAGTCTTTTGAAGCCAGGACGTTTACAGGAGGTAAAATTATACCTTTTCAATTGTTGGGGATTACAAATGCGTCATATTCAGCAATAAATATTGTCCACAATGTTAAATGGTGAACATTCATAATGCGTGTCAGCCAGCACAGTCTGAACATGCGTTTGCCCATTTCGCAAGAAAATTAAAAAACGTTTGAGGGGATAATCAGTTTGTAATCTATTCAGTTTTACAATGTTTTCCACAAAGAGCGCGAGAGAGAATTGGTAAAAAAAAAAAAAAAGAAAAACGAGTCGACGGCTGACGGTTTGTCGGAACGTTCTAGCCAATGCAGACAGTTAGGAGGACGCAGTACATGAAATACGTAGGTAAATTTTACATTTTTTTAGCACCTACACACACACTGTGAGCATTCACGTGAAGTTTTTTGGCTGTCTACAAGCTCGTTGTCCCCAGCGATAGCGGGTACGCCACAGCGTGCAGCCGAGTACCAGCGTGCCGAAAGCCGTCAAACCAGAGGGCCCGAAAGCCGGCGATGGCGGCACAAATATGGCAGCGGCCATGCGCTCGCGCTGTAAAGGGTCTGTATAACAAACCCAGCACCCAGCTACAGGATGCAAATGTATACATACATATAATATATATATATATATATATATAGAGAGAGAGAGAGAGTTCTGCGTACGGTTTGGTCACTAAGGTCGAGCAATGTAACCATTAGTCAGCCCACGAAGGCTACTTGCATTGGCCCGCCATAGCGCCAGATAGAGTGCACAAGTGAGCTGCCAGCCCCGGTGCGACATGGCACTGATTAGTGGATCCAACATATGGGTTTCACACATTGCCCAGACACTGCCTCTAGATTGGCCCTGCCATTGAAAGCGTTGTTCGGTTGCCCACATTGCATGTACAGGAGAGTATGCGACTCTCCGAATATAAGGTCGATAAAGCGCCCAGCGCAGCCGATATTGCACAGCCGCTGGCCAAACATGCAATCCTGACGTTACCTGCACGTCAGTATCCTATATCAATGAAAAGAAAAGGTAATAGGCTACGAAAGTGGGCCTGAGCTGCAGAACCGATATCGGCCCCATATTGGTCCGGACCTACAAAGACCGGTGACTCAGAGTGCACTATGAGTATTATAAAACATGGCTTCACGTTTACGTGGGTAAGAGATGTAAATTAGGTGCACCATTGTATTTAGTCATTGTTTACCGTTGTGCATCTATAGGTGTAATTTCTTAATCTCGGTTTGGCCTTGTTTATGTTTTGCTTTGCGTATCCATTGCTCGCTGTTCAGCTCGCCGACCAGGAGGAAATAATCCCGTAACATATATGAGTCTGTATTATCGAGCGCAAACGCATGATCAAATACAGTTTTAAGGTACCGCATTGCCATAAACATGGCTATATAGCCCCGCTTTAACCAAGCCGTAAAAAGGGGCCTCTTTAGCTGAGCTGTATAACATGCCTGACATGTGGGTCCCGAGTTATATTAACATTTCCTGCGAACTAAGTCATGTCACGTGGTCTAGTGACGTCATACACAAACATTCGACCAATCAGTGATCGGTTGTGTAACTTCCCAACTATAAGCTGCCAGATGATTCATTCGGATACACCGGCTTTTTCGCAAGTGCAACATTTCGTCACAGAAGATGAACATATAGCCGACCACCGAGTGATTTTTATATTCAGTGTTAATAGTCATTATAGTGAACAGCTGGAGTATACTACATATAACCCTCTGCAGGCCGAAGGCCTCTCCCGTATCCCTCCAATTAACGATCAGTCAGTCCTGTGCCAGCTGCATCCGCTTGATCGCTTAAAACTTAACCTCATCCTTAGAGTGGAGAGTTGGGCCAGTTGGTACATAATGTTAAGGATTAAAACCAGCGGAAAGACGCAGACAAAGAGAGAACACAACACCAGCGTTGTGTTGTGTGCTCTTCTCTTTGTCTGCGTCTTGCCGCTGGTTTTAATACTAAACCTAACCGCCCACTTAATTTTCGGCCGGCCCTATGCTACGCTTTCCTTTCATGGAATCCTGTTTGTTATACCTATAAGCGACCATCGGTTATACTTTGTCACAGCCAATTTCTCCTTCTTGATTTCCGCTAGAATGTCATTAAATCGAGTTATTTCTCTGGCCCATTCGGCACAATCTCTTAATGTTACACCTACCATTTTCCGTTACACAGCATGCGTTGTCCTTAACTTAGAACCCTTTCTGTCAGCCTACATGTTTCAACCCCACAGGTGAGTGCATGCAAGATGCGACTGTTGTATACTTTCCTCTTCTGAGATACCGGCAAGCTGCCAGTCATAATCTGCGAGTATAGTTGCCAAATTCTCTCAATCCCGATCTTATTATCCTAGTTACTTGCTTTTCATGGTCCTGATCAGCAGTAACTGCCTGTGCTAAGTAGACATATATTCGCCTACAACGTTCAGTACTTCGCTGCCTGTATGTTAAACTGCTGTTCCTTTCCGAGGCTGTTGAACATACTTTTCTCTTCTGCATATTAATTTCTAGGCCTATCTTTCTGCTTTTCCTGTCTAGGTCATCAATCAGAGTTTGCAATTTGTCCCCCGATTTACTTAACAATGCAATGTCATGAGCGAATCACGGAGGTATTCGCAATCAACCCTTATCCCTAACAGCTCCTGTTCCAAGTCTCTGAGTATAGTTCCTCTAAGTAAGCTGTGAAAAGTACTGAGCATATCGCGTCTCCTTGCCTTACATGTACCTCTCCTTCTGAGAATTTTATTACTTTCTTTATGCAGAGCTATTGATGATGCATGCATGTGCAGCCACTACATTATATCTTGCAGTAAGCTCACATATATTTCTCATCTGCATCCTGATTTCGCAATGTCTGCATGACTTTCGACTGTGCCAAACACTTTCTCATAATCAATGACGGTTGCTGCTAGTCAGCTCTAACCAAACTTCGCAGGAGCAACGCTGACGTGCGTGGTACGTCACGTGGGAGAAAATGCAGAGAAAACTCGCGCACTAAAATAACATGAGCAAAGATGCTATTTTTCTCTCCCAATATTAAACGAAATAAACTTCCTCGTTTTAGTATGCGTGCCGGTTACTTCAACACCGCATTTCCTCTCCCTCAAGTGTTAATGTTGATAGATGGAACGCTCGAACACACGTTTGTCAGAACACACTATAGAGAGTGTTATAGCTTAGCGCGCGATCTGATCTGGTGTGCCTCTTCGCCTGCTCAGGTGGTTTTAAAAGCACAAGATGGCGCCGGATGCATGTTTGACGGTGCGCATATGCCTACCTCGTCGGGACCAATTGGCACGTGCAAACTGGTAGACGTGATATAGCGGATAACAGCTTTTTGCTCTCTACTAATGTCACAAGTGAGCTTTGCCTCATATTTATACTTCCATCCTTCCTCCTCCAACCATTATCCATGCCTATAATTACTATAGGTTACTCCAAAACTCTTAGCATGATGCATTATAGATTATCAGTGAATAGCAGATTACCGAGATGTTCTCCAAGAATTCTTGTCGCTGAATGTTTATAATCCAGATTTCTGAGTATATCTCGCAAGCAAGCGGTGGGTAACATGTGGATAGGTCGCGTCTTTTTGCATAGCACTTTTTCTTATCGGGATATTTGGCAATTGTTACTAGGATGATTGTTGCGCTGTATAGTGATTATATAATCCGGTACTTCCATGCATATACGGCTCTATTACACCTTGATTCCGCCCTAGCTATTTCCATGCCTTATGAGGTACCGAATGAGACAACTGGTTTTTCGTAACCTGTGAAGTTTATATATTGAGGATAGTCGTTATATTCTGCGCATTTCTCTATTACTTCATTAATAGGATGGTTATGATCTAGTGTCAAGTATAGATTTACAAAAGCCTGCCTGACCTGTTAACTGATAAGGCTGTCGTGGTGCTAACAGCGACACACACACACACACACACACACACACACACACACACACACACACACACACACACACACACACACACACACACACACACACACACACACACACACACACACACACACACACACACACACACACACACACACACACACACACACACACACACACACACACACACACACACACACACACACACACACACACACACACACACACACACACACACACACACACACACACACACACACACACACACACACACACACACACACACACACACACACGCACGCACGCACGCACGCACGCACGCACGCACACACACACACACACACACACACACACACACACACACACCTATATACATGCAATTGGTGGGGCAGAGTATGGGCTCATTAGTGTTCCCCGGGAGAAAGAGCCGATGAAGAGTTCAGAACGTGTGAAGGGGTGGCATGATACAGTCTGTCAGTCACCGTGTGCCACGCTACACTCTCCCGATCCTGAACCACAGTATGACATGAAATCCCGCTCTCCCCAATTCGCTCCCCCCGTCACCTTATCCTCCCTTCGTATGCTGATGGTCCGTGGTTTCCATCTCTCTTCCCTTCCCCTCTTTGTTACCTGCTAAACGAGGCTTCAGAGGATGACGGTGCAGATTCTTCCGTATAGGGATCCTCACGCCAACCCATTAATACTGCTGTCACACGGGCACAGCTGAACTCCTTTTAACTCCCTTCAACCAAGGTAGCCTTTATCTCAATGGAGATACGTGCCGTGTCACACGGCAGTCCTTTAGGAAAGGAAGTTTAAGGAAGTTCCTAGCGTAAGGAGTTCTGATCATCTCCCTCGAGCAGGTAAAGGGAGTACTCTGGTTCCCTGTGAGCTTCAGTGCAGGTGTTAAATAAACGCATATGCATTAATTTTGAGTTTATAACTAATTTTAATACTGTAGCACAACGCAAAGCATGGAAAAATGTAAATGTGCAAATATCCAAGCATGCACGCAAGCACATGCAAGAATTTCGCAAGCACATTGTGGCCAGCAGAACAGACAAATACGATATGCTAGTAAAAGTAACAGCGCATTCCTTTCACGTGAATAAAGATACATTTATATTTTAAAGTCAATTCAAACTGTTGAAAAGAAAGCAGCTAAAAATTATTTCACGTGTTTTTAACTTGATTATTTTATATGCGTACACAAAACGAACAGCGCCTAATGGGACCCCGACGGCGTCTCGGAGAAGCTGGTTCTTAGCCGTGTGACACGGCTACAACTCCTTCAGGGCTGAACTCCCTCCGTGGTCCTTTATGGAAAAGAAGTTCGAGGGAGTTGGGACTTGCCCGTGTGACAGAAGTATAAATCCATTCAGAAGAGGATATCCATGTCGGAATAATCACGAGAGACATCTTACAGTCTGCCCATTTGGCTTGGCATTGCGCAACCACACCATAGGTTGATTATTTTCTACAAGAGTACTTAACCGGTGCCCGACCAAATGTTCAGTGTGGCTGTATACGGGTGTTTAGCACAGTCAGCAGCCGGTAACTGCCCGGAGGGCTGTGCAACGGCGGGAGCACAGAAGTCATCAAGGTGATGGAACTTGAACCAAGAACCCGTGACGTCATATAGCCGAGGAATACCAGGTGCAGAGTTCACAGAACTGGACTGACGTCAGAATAAAGTGCGACATGACATCAGAGCCCTCCTAAGCTGCATTTCCACGACTGATTCGTGACAGGAGGACGCAGCTGTACTCCGCCCCCGCTATCAACAGGGTGAATGCGATTGTCGTCACAGCGAATATCTGCGTGCCTTGCGTAGCCGAAAGGGAATCCTATCGACATCACGTCCAGACCGATCGTGGCTGGCAGATGATGGCTGCGTATGAATTCGAAAAGCGTAAGCCACTGTGATAGCGGGCGGCCTTGGCCGAACGTGGGACTTCGACGACAGACTTGTAGGGATTGCAGAGGGGAGTACAGAGGCTAAGCAAAGCAAAGCCCGGAGGCTAAACAAAGAACAGCTGAGTTGTTTTTGCTACGTTTAGTAGCTGTTTACATATAGGAAGCCCTGAGTTGCGACTGGTGAGTCAGCGCAGCAAGCTGCTGCTGCCCGATCCCGAACTCTGGGATATTGAAACCCGTGAGCGTTCGATTTCGTGTGTCAAGCTTTAACCGCTCGTTGGTGGCGTCACTACAGTCTCCGTTTCTGAGAATCCGGCCTTACAAATACACGTCTACAGAAAGTAGAGTGTATCAAGCGGTACGGATATTTACGCATTTTTTCAGACCGCTTATGCACTGTTTTGGGCCGTGTGGAAAGGTGCGAACTCGAAATATATATGGCGCATAATTTCTGATACACCAAAGCTTTCAAATTTCCATAAAAGTGTCGATTCGAACTTTGAAATAAAAGAGTGCATGCCTCTATGTATGTCCACTGTTGCTCGCAGATGCACTTCAATATGTTCTTAGCTTTATATTTACTGATATGGGGAACAGTATACAAAAGTAAAAATAGCAAACTCTATAATATGGAGTACTGTTTGAATTTTTTTAGGCTGTTGTTTTACATTTTTATTGACGAATGTCACAAGCAACTTTTTGGATTACACTGTGAGTACAGCAGTATTGTTTATCGAAGGCCACATTTTTCACCGGTCACACTGCTTTTTCAGATATTGTCGCAATAGTTACTGCTAAAAAAAAAAAAGAAAATCTCACTTTTTCTCTCTATCATGCATGAAGTTTTTACCGACACTACCTGCTTGATTACGGAAATGAATGAAATGCTGACGGATTTCACTGAACTCTTCGGCCTGTATAGATTTCTGTTTCCATCGAATCTAAGCAGAAAGCAGTTTGCAAGTAATCTCGGAAATAAAGTGTACGCGGTCTGTGTGCCAGCTATAAGATTGCGAAGCGACGGTCTTTTCAAAACGTGCTCATTGCACAACTAAAAATTAAAATGGTCCGAGGCATATGAGGCTCCTTGTGGACAAAGGCTCTGTGGATAGGTCAGACAAATACTATTAAAGAATAAAGTATTGTTTCGCTTTGGCACTAGCACTCAGTCTACAACGAAAACATTTACCTTTTTTTCCTTGTCCCAGACAAAGTTTTGTTGCTTTTTTTCCTCCTTAAATTTGGCATTTGTGCAATCAAAGTATACTGTGAGAGCGGAATTTACGGTCTGCAATATATACCTTTCATAAGCCTTGTGGGCAGAAAATGCTTCAGAAGGTTTCTATAACTTTCGGATATAGAAGCCAGCATTCAAAATTTATCGCAAAGACAGACCAACTAGGGGCGGAGGTGTAGCTGTAATAACCAAATCTGATATAGAAACCGTTCTGCTTCCAGATGTTAAAGATGTTGAATGTTTATGCTTAAAAGTGAACCTATTTGGGCATGTTTTCTTATTGTATGCAGTATATAGACCACCAGAGTCGATTCCCGACCTTCTAATAAAGCTCAGAGATCATATGAGGGATTACAGTAAACACAAGATGATATTGGTTGGTGATTTCAACCTTCCGTGCATTCATTGGAACCGCTTGTTTTCCAGGCCCGACTCTGAAAATGAAGCCAGTGCTATGTTCGATATCATGTTTGAAAATAATCTCGTTCAAATTGCCAATGAGCCTACGCGTGTAGACGGTTCGTCTAGTTCTGTCCTTGATTTGGTTTTTCTAGATCGTTGTTTTGATGATTATGTTGTGTCGGTCGATTCAGGCTTATCCGATCATAAAATAGTATCTGTTTGCTTGGAATTTGTTTCCAAACGTGTAAAAAATAATCCAGTGGTTAGAACGGTGAAGGATTTTGAACGTGCCGATGATGATGCCATTTTAGATTACTTAGAATCGCAGATTACTGACTTCTCTCAAGATGATGCTGCTGGTCTTTGGAACAAATTTAAGAAGATATGCCACTTTTGCTTGAGCAATTTTGTGCCTGATAGAACAAAGAAAACAGGCAAATACACACCATGGATGAATAGACATATAATACATTTAAAACGAAAGGCCAAACGCCTACGAAAGAAAAGAACAGCATCTCATGCTTTCAGCGAAGCTCGCGCAGCTCTGTCTGCTGCCATTGTACGTGCAAAGTCTTTTTATTTTAATACTACTCTCCCGAACTTTATTTCTGAGGATCCTCAAAGGTTCTGGAACTTTATGAAGGAAAACAAAAGGAGTGTACAACAAATATCTCATAACGGTGCAGTTTTAACTAATCCTAAGATTATTGCACAAAACTTTAACCAATACTTCCACAGTGTCTTCTCTACTTCAGCTGGACCTTCACTTTCTACTTTCCCCTCGCATTTCCTTAATGTTACCGACTTGATTTCAAACGAAGGGGTATTGAACATGCTGCTTAGACTAAAAGTTAAATCTTCTCCAGGACCTGATGGTATACCAGGCGCATTCCTTCGCCGTTTTGCTGAAACACTGTGCAAGTTTCTCGTTTTGATATTTCGAGCTTCTATTAGAACTGCATCCATACCTGAAGACTGGAAGACTGCGCGTGTGGTGCCCGTCCTGAAGAAGGGGGACCCACTTTTATTATCTAACTACCGACCCATATCTATATTATGCTCTTCTTGTAAATTCATGGAGCATATCGTAGCCGACCTCATTTCTAAATTTCTCCAAGATAATAACATTTTGTCGGAACACCAGCATGGCTTCAGGAAAGGGTTTTCTACGGTCACACAGTTAGTCACTTTATTTCACTTTCTTGCTTCCGTCGTGGATAGGACCGGCCAGGTAGACTTAATTTTTTTGGATTACAGCAAGGCGTTCGACCTAGTACCGCATAACAAACTAATAGAGAAACTTCAAATGATAGGATTGCCCGATTTCCTAGTTGCCTGGGTTTCTATGTATTTATTGCAACGCAAACAGTATGTTACAATTAACGGAGAAAGTTCTTGTGCTCTTCCGGTTACATCTGGTGTCCCTCAGGGCAGTGTTCTTGGGCCGCTGCTGTTTTTGATATATTGCAATGATATTGTCAATATAGTTAACGAGCCTGTGCAGATCCGCATGTATGCTGATGACTGCATTATTTTTAATGAGATCCGGTCAGTTGACGACCAGGTAGCACTAAACATGACCCTTAACAGCATATTCACATGGTGTTGTAAATGGGGAATGAAACTAAACTCGGAAAAGACGGTGTTACTACGTGTTACAAGAAAACATAATCCGTTAAAATACTCTTTTTCTTTAGATTCAGGTCTAATAGCTGAAGTTAACGAATTTAAATATCTTGGTGTGACATTAACAAGCAACTTAAACTGGAACACTCATATCTCTAACACTTGCTCGTCTGCATTTCGAAAACTTTGCTTGTTGCGCCATAAGCTAAAGGATGCTTCTCTCAAAGTTAAAAGATTAGCATACGAAACTTTTATAAGGACTAAATTAGAGTATGCCTGTATTGTATGGGACCCGTATACTGTCACCAACATAAACGCTCTAGAGCGGATCCAAAGGAAAGCCGTCCGTTTCATGTTTTCGCAGTACTGTCGAACAATCTCTGTCTCTACACTGATGCAATCGAATTCAATACCTACCCTTCAATCCCGGCGAAAATTCCTTCGACTGAAATTTTTATACTTATTGTTTAACCATAAACTTGGAATAGATTCTTCACCGTACCTGCTAGTATCGAACACCAGACAAACCCGACACTCTCACCCCCTTTCTCTTACCCCGTACTTTGCTAAGACTAGGTCATTTCAACACTCTTTCTTTCCGCAGACCATCAGTGATTGGAATAACTTGCCAGCTACCTGCCTACAGTCTCTTGACCTGATTTATGACCATGTTTAGCTCTGGTTATGCTGTGCCATTACCTTTTCATTTACCGCTGTTTGTGCTTTGTTTTGTTCGCATCTTGGTATTATTGCTCACTCGTAATAACTGTTTGTAATCCACTCCTGCTTGGGCCTCACGGCCTGCAGTATGTACTAAATAAAATAAATAAAATAAGAAGTAAAACCATGTGGTCATATTATTTTACGTTTAAAGATAGAAAGTAACCTTTCGTAAACCTTTCTTTAACTTACGCCGCCATCGCTATGGCCACGATGACAATGGTCCTAAAAAAAAAAAAAAAAAAAAAAAAAAAGAAACGTCCGAAAAAACGCCAACATTAGATTGTGCACTTGAATGAATATGTCCTTGCAGTGGGAAATGTAAGGGGAGGAGAACTGCAGGAGGAACATGCGAAAACGTCTTTTTTTTTTTTTGGTCAGCACAGCCAGCTCGCGACCACTCCTGCATACATGTACACGTAATACCAGTGATACTGTGAACAGCTTGCGGCGTGCGCGGAGTTCCGGGATCTATCAACTTTCGTATCACTGCACCGAGAAAAACAACGAAAAACAGGAGAGTCGTTCAGGATCTCCTTCTGTTCCGAGACCATGATTAATGCCTAAAGGAAACGCGCGAACTCTATAGTGCGGCGACGCCGCTATGCAAAGGGGTTGGCCCCACCATGGCTTCGTTCGCTGGTGTAGCGACAGACAGCGTCCCTGCGTTGCGCGCACCTGAGAAAAAGCGACGGCAGCGCCCCCGCCTCGGTGGCGTCACCCGCATGTCTGTCTTTTAGCGTTGGCAGCGGCGTGGAAATGAGCGCGAGAGACCCGCGCGCGAACTCTGTTAAGCCTAATGCGTCCGTAATGCACCGCGACTTCCGCCAAGCAGCGCACTCCCCAGTACACTTTATATACATATTTTTTTTTGCTCCCCACTTTTCGTCCCATCTTCCCTACATATATGGGGGAATGCGCGGAAATCTCGCCACTGCCGCCTCGCGCAGGCGCTGCTTCCCTTTAGGGTCTTTTTTATTGTCTCTCCATACTTTTAGCACCGCGCCATCCCGCCGTGTCGGTGAGGCATCCTTTCCGCGCTCGCCCTTCTCCTCAGCAGAGCTGCAAGTCGACGGCACTGCTTTCACCCGGCACAGGGGAACGATGTGCTGAAAGTGATGGGAAGGAAGAGCAGGCCGAGGAAAAGGGAATCCTTTGTTTCTGCGCTCACATTTGGAGACTGGTACGTACCCTTTCTCGCTCCCGCCATGGGGCGCTGCTGTTCCAATGCTCATCTGCCAGAGGAGACGAAGACGCCGCGTCCGCGCGCTTTCTCACGCCGGAGGTGCTCCCTCTCCCGAGCCAACGGTTCCCTCTCATTCCTCGAGCTTTTTACGTGTGCACGTCTCTATTCCGGGTCGCTTTGGTTTGGTTGGCACACGGGAGAGTCGGCCGCCCCGGTAAAATGGAGAGGAAAGGTGTCGGACAAGTTGTATGGTGTTCGCACGGGGCACAGTGTGGAAGAAACGAGCCTGTCTACGGAACGCGCCTCGTTTTTCACTCGCTTTTCCGGCTGGAAGCGGTCCGACAAAGGGAGAAAAATGCGAACTTCGCGTTTCGCCGAGCCGTTGACGATGCTGCGGAAAGAGGGCTCGAGCAAGGTTTAGAAACAACGCAGTGTGTTTATCCTGCAGGACAAATGTGTCACGCCTTTCAACGAGCTCTTTGCTCATGTCAGCGAATGCATATCGCATAGATGAAACCCGTGCTGGAGAGAGCGAAAGATGAGGCAGCTGTACCTGTTGTTCGGTCTCATTGCGTTCAGTGGTCTTCTCTCTCGAGACCTGCGCACGCCCGTGTTGTGCCAGCCAGCACTGATATGAGGTGTAGCACTATGAACAGTGCGCACTTGTCGGCGTGAGGAAGAAAAATTATTGTAATTCTGTGTTTTAACTAGACAGAACTGACCAATTAGCGGCGGCAGGTTACTGGGATTTGCAGTGGACTGACGCTGACTGAGCAAGTAAATAAAGTCAGAAGACTGAATTTGGGGAACGTATGCATTTGGAGAAGCATCCTTGACACCTGCAAGCGAGTGCCATTCACGGAGTAATACGCGATATTATTAAAATAATAATAACAAATAATTATTTTTCCATGAGAACGCTGGGCAACTAAACGGCCCCATCAGAGCGAAGATGGGGCGGGAACAACGGCTTCAAATATTATAAACGCTTTATAAAAGAGCACTGAAGAAGGGTAGAGAAGGGGAAGCCTCAGTTCGCAGGTTGAGCCAACGTTTCGACAAGTGGACTTGTCTTCGTCTGGGCCCAGACGAAGACAAGTCCACTTGTCGAAACGTTGGCTCGACCTGCGAACTGAGGCTTCTCCTCCGCTACCCTTGTTCAGTGCTCTTTCATACGGTGTAGCCATCTTCTTCCTCTTTTTCTGTCAATGCTTTAATATTTTCAATTTCGGTTCTTGCTTGCATAATCAGAATTTATTTGCAAGTTGCAAAAGATTTGTGCTGCGTGAATCTTATAAGGCGTGTAAGTTAGTGTATGCAAGTTACATAGTTTCTTTTTTTCATTGATACAGTTGAATGCATGCATTTAGTAAATATGCCCACATACTCCCCCGTTATGACATACGACGCAATACTGAACGAAAAATACTACAGAAAATGAATGCACATGAGCTACCGTCTTCAAGGTGCCTCAGTTCTACAGGCCCTAGTTCCCTCGCGTTTGCAGCTTTACAGCCAAAATCTGCACGCACTTCTTTGGTGTATTCATTAAGGGTGCATAGTTCTTCCAGTGTGCGCCTGTATAGGGAAGTGTACGTATACCTCACCGTCGAGGCATCCCACACGCACTGCCTCGGCGTTGCGCCATTGTGTGCCGCGCGCTTGAGTTTGTACACGACTCGCGCACGAAAGGAAGTCGCGCGACAGCACTTCTTTGGCGCGTGTGACGGCGGCGTTTCGCGCAGACCGGAAGCGGAACATGATCTACCGGAGAGAGCAGGAGGGCGGGGATGGACGAAGCGGAAGTGAGTTGCGGCGGAAGTGGTCGGAAGAAAACGCCGCCGAGCTGCGCCGAAGCACGCGTTCTGTCTCACTATCTCCTTTCATATTTCTCCCTTTTTTTTTTTTCGTTATTGTAATATCTGAGCTGGGGGAAAGGAGGAGGAACGAGTCCCGGTAATGCCTCCCGGTTTCCGGTACGTCCCATCACGCCCAGATCACGACCGGTCGCTTGTGCCCGGACCACGGGTTCCTCCTGCCCTTTCCGCTGCCCGCAGCAGCGCTCTGAATGGCACCGCTCTGCTATAACCCGCGAGCTTTTCTTCATCCGACTCTTTGCAGCCTGCATGGCCAGCGCCACGAAGGATTCCTCGCGTCCTAAGTTCGTGACGAAGACCCCAAGTTGACGTAGCCGGGACGTAAATGCCCTGCTGGAGTGTTAACGTCAATGGAAACAAATTTTATACATGGTCGGTTTCATTTTATTCCCATCTTGAGACAAAAATTAATGGTCGACTGGCGTTAGCGAAACCATTCAATCATGGGTGCAACCAAACAAGATTCAAGCAATGGACGCGTGAAAAGGAAAACAAGATCGCATGCAGGATTGCAGTGATCATTATGATGCTGCCAGTCTGCGCACTATAATAGTAATATACGTGTTGGTATCCTAAGTTGTTTTTGTTTTGCTGATCGAGTGCTTTGATCAAAGGATTTTTACACGGAAGAACTATTAAGAAAAGGTGGACAGCTTCTCTGGACAGGCCTTTCCAGTCGTGGGAGCAAACGCGTGGACCGGCATGGAGTAAACAATGCAACTTGTCAAATATTGGAACTACTTTTGTATTAAAGGAAACCGGACACCTTATGGTAAAACGGCATTAGCACTTTGCCTACTTGTGCACACATTAGCGCTGGTGCAGCAAAATAAATGGGGCACCGACTCGCACCAATCGCATGCAATTGCACTGACAAGATCACTGCTTCAAAGACACCTGCAGCGCGTTTCTAGTTTTTTTTTTTTTTTTTTTTTTTTTTTTTTTTTTTTTTTTTTTGTCACTGGCAGCACTGAGGATGCCAAGAGTGACCGTCGCTGAATGTCTGACGAAGGAGTCGGCTGGGCGGGCATCACGTGCTATAATTATGCTAAAACTGAGTAATGCAAACCACTTTTTTTTTTTTTTTTTTTTTTTAGATTTTAGGAACCATTACATCTCTATGCGACTGGACGTGGGGCAGATTGCTGGACCACACTTGGAGTCGGCGGTCGCATTTGAAGCATGTATTTCTTGGACTTTTTTTCCCATTTTTTTTTTCTTTTACAGAATAGGATTCAGCATCGTTTACATAATTAAAATTTCTTGCCTGGCGCGAGAAATTTTAACAAGACTGCAATGCGAGGTTCGGTGTTCACCGTGTTGTTTGTATGGTTGTCATTCCTGCAACACAAACTGCAGAAATTGGACGAAATTGGAGATACTCGTCATCCTGCGGATTTGGAGACACTCGCAGGCTTCGAACATTTGTTTGCCACCTTGACGGACACACGCAGCGAAACTTTGAAAGCGAGAGCTTTAAGAATCAACTATACTATACGTTCGGCGATAAAAGCCCATACCAGGAACTCTTTTCCACTTCCAAACGCGGAAAGGGACTCGACGCAAGTTAGGACTGACAGGTAAACAATGGAAGGTCTCCACATCTCCGCCGTTCGATCCTTCTCGCTGAGTTCTTTTAGCGCGCCGTCTTTCCGGCACGCGGGGGCAGGGATAAGCGCCAAAAGCTGGCCGAGGCACAAGGAGGAGGCCGTACGACGACGAGACAACCGAGAAGGCCTCCTGGGCCCACTCCGGAGATGGGTGCCTCGCGCAAGCACCTCACGGCTTGTCAGCTTCTCTTTTGCTTCGATGTGCTCCGCCGCTCCGCAGCGGCTCTTCATTAGGTGATGTCGGCCCAGCGCCGCCGTCTTCACCCTAAGGAGTGTGACTAAGTGAGCGCGCTGAGTGACGCTGCCACAGAAGCGCCAAGACTTCCCGTGCAGCAGCGGGCGTCTCTTTCCCTCAGCGTCCGCATGTCCAAGTTCACTTGTTTGGAGAGGCCCGACGCCATTAGCCTGATGTAAAAGTTTCGCCGGCTTTCGAAGAGGTGACAGCGAGAAGCTGAAGGGCAGGGACGGTCTAGTCGGCAGACGTCTTCAGCGCTTTGAGAGCCTCGGCGACGGGGACGTGTCTCTCTCAATATATATATACAATATACAGCTCGAGCAAAGGAGCGGTTTTGTTTTTGTATAGGTATATGTGTGTTTTTCTGTGCGATTGCGGGCCGTTACTGACGGTATTTTCGCATTCTCCTGAGGCATGCGCTGAAACTGCTTCTCCGAGAGGCTGTGGCACGCGACTGTGAAGCGACGATGGTCAAGTGCGCATTGTATTTTGGAATAAGTGCGGCTTGCGGTAAAGGAATGAATTACGAATGCAGCAAGAAATGCAAATGACTCTGGTGATTTATTACTGACAGTTACATCTTTATCGAAGATTGTTATAAGATAGGCAAAGAGGGATTGCTCCAGGCGAGAGGAGACACTGTATACGTTCCATGGAACGTATATACCTCCAACACCAGCTATATCGCTGCACATTCCAGTTTCTCTTGACTGGCACTGCACGATAATGACATGATAACGACTATACAGATTGACCTCGCGGAAAACATCTTTAAATTAGAGTTCCCGTCACATCCATAACATCTCTTCCCCGCCCTCCTCAAAATAAAAATCAGAGAAAAAAACTCTGATTGGTTGAGACAGCGCTAACGTCCAAGAGGTCACGTCACTGCGAATTTCCAGTCACATGTCGCCACCCACAAAAGCCTAAAGCGAAAATTGGCCCACTTCAAATATTTGGATCATATATGCTGCACACACCAACGGGTGTCGGATAACGTGTTGGCAAATGCTGCAGTGCTATATGACTCAGGTACAACTTAATGCTTTTGAAAACTGAAACGCTGCATATTTTTAGCTTTTAAGGGGCAACAGATAATGCTGCTGACAACTGGAACGATATACTTTTTAGTGCACCTTCGCATCTTCGTACCTACTGATAACATGATTAGCATCATCTTTGCTTCTCTTTTCCACTGTTCCACACTAGCTAGGCCTGCTTGCTACATATTGTTGGCTAGTTGCACTGTCATATTACACTATATGCATGGGGTCTATTGGCTATCTGCATACATCGCTGAAATCACCTAATGCCCTTCTTGATGAGCATCGTTAGCAGATCATGGTGGGCTGTGTGACTGCAATGCAGTAAAGAACCTAGCGGACAAAACAATGACCGCATGAAGACAGGCTATCATCAGCGCCGTGGAATATTTATCCACTGAGGATATGCTTGTTCTCCCTTCGCTACTTGAATTATTTGTTGCGCACGCACGCACACACGTACGCACACACGCACACACGCGCGCGTATGAGTATGTATGTATGTATGTATGTATGTATGTATGTATGTATGTATGTATGTATGTATGTATGTATGTATGTATGTATGTATGTATGTATGTATGTATGTATGTATGTATGTATGTATGTATGTATGTATGTATGTATGTATGTATGTATGTATGTATGTATGTATGTATGCATGCATGTATGTATGTATGTATGTATGTATGTATGTATGTATGTATGTATGTATGTATGTATGTATGTATGTATGTATGTATGTATGTATGTATGTATGTATGTATGTATGTATGTATGTATGTATGTATGTATGTATGTATGTATGTATAGGATGTCACTGTGAACTGAACCGGATTCTGTTGTGGAGCAAACTTCACACCGGTAGTTACCGGATAATTATTTTAGTCGGAGCCTAATCAGCCTGTATGATCAGCGTCGTAATCAAACTAATCGCTCGCATCTATCTCTCAAGAGAAACCGTGAGTACCGTGCGGGGGCGCAGTCCGCATCAACCAATTTGGTTGAAAGGACGCCCATAGGGCCGTCCTGATTGGTCGTCGTCCATGGGTCCCGATCCTCTTCAGCAGCTGTCATCTCCTCCGAGGGGAGCCGTCAATCGACGCGGACTCCCCTCAGAGCTGAACGTGTGTACACCCGACACGGGACTGTGCGAATCGCCGCTCCGCACCCCGAGCCACTTTTCATAATATAAGAATTGCTCAGCAAGGGCGAAAGACGTGAACGTGGTGAGGGGCGCAGCTACATCAGTGTCACTCCCTTTCCAGCGGAAATTTTTCTTTCCAATTGAATTTATCGGGGATCGAAGGAGGAAATATTTGCTTTGTGAGTGTCATGACGAACGGATAACCTATGAGGAACATATAACAAATAAAATACAACCGTTACAAACACTGAGCGCACCTTCTGGTTTGAAAATTAGAAACATTTGTTAATTAACAGTAGTCGTGCAAGAAAGCGGATTGCAAAAGGCGTTCATCCACTGCAGTATCCGTAACGTGACGATAAAACGTTCTGTAACAAAGTGAAGCCAATACGGCTGGATATACCCGTGGCTTTTGTGTGAAATTCGTTTGATTCAAATTCCGTTGCATGCGTGTTTCATGTTATATAGCGTGGCCCATTTGAGATAGCTTCTCCACGTTTCTAATGGTCATTGGGATTGGCCATGTTTGCATAAGCACATATAAAAGCAACTAGAAAAATCAAAGATTGGCACCTTTTTCATTTTTTCATGGTAACATATACAGACTCTGCATGATAGCGCTAAAAATAAAGTAGAAAACGGCGTCTGTAGTATCAAGTAGTTTCAGTTCATCGTCCTCATGAGTATTCGCCGCGAGATCGACCTAGAGGTGGCGCCACCGTCCCTCCGGTAGTGTGGATCGGCGGCCGGCGGCGCTCGCAGAAACGCACGCTGCGTAGGTCTGCTTCTGAGTTTACGGCGGGTTGGTTGGCGATGAAAACGTGTCTTCTGCAGTATTTCTGCAATATTGCAGAAAAAAATCGATGGATTTCGCCAATGCAGCAGAAGAAGAGCGGATTTTAGGAAAACAAAGCACGCAACTACCAGACTTCTAGATTTAGTTTGCACGTTTCTTGCGCTGTACCGCGCTCACGCGCCTAATGGTTGGGCCTGCCTAATGACAGCTTTGTTTTTCTTATCGACTTTTAAACAGATTACGCGTGTCTCATGCGAGTTAGACCGGCGAATTTAGTGTCAAGTCCACGCAGATACCTGCAGTACTTTAGATTGAATCGAGAAAGCCTGGTTCATTATATCGTACTTGACTCGAGGATTAAGCAGGGTAAATGTAGCACTGGCAGCGCACTGCATGGCGAGTTGCTTTAGACTGAGTGCACATCAACTCTGGCCAAGACAACCACGCACAAGTATTCCCCAAAAATGAGATCACGCCGACACTATACAGGAAACCTCGCTGCACAGGAAAGCTGATTGTTCACACGTGTACAGCACTGAGTGGATTGAATTCGCCGAGATGCTTTTTGCGGCCACTGTCGAACGTGATAGTGTATTAATGCATGCGCCACTAACTGTAAATGATTTCCTGAACCCGAGGAAAGTATAAGGGATTTCTGATGTGTGTGATGTTGATATATAACGGTAAATTAGTAGTGTAATTATTTCGTTTTGCAATGCCAATAAATTTCACCGCGTGAGAGAACTTTTACACACTTGACAGAATTTACAATAACCAACGATTAATTTTCAGTAACGTTAAAGTGCAAGCTACGAATTACTCGCTGCGAAGACATCGTTATAAACTGCGCATGGGCACTAGTCATGTTCTGGGAAGCAATTTTACAGGCTGAAAATTTCTTTATCACTAATTATTTAGCAGTGACTAAATCTTATGCGAAGTAAAATATTAGGGTTGCTTCCAAAACAGATGCCGGATATAAAACTATTCCGAAAGAAATGGAGGTCATCTTATCATGCGACTATAAAAGTGTATTTATTCCCGAACTAAACACTGATATTTAGGCCCGCATGAAGCTGTTTTACTCCCCTTGTCAGAAACGACGAGTTTGCTCGGAAGACAGCACTTGGACGAAAAGGGATTATAATGATTATAATAGGCTACCAGTAAAGTACGTTAACCTAGGTGTATTATGTAATATTTAGGGTAACAATTAGGTGCAGGGAATATGTTTCCCAAACATTCGAGCATTTCTCTAAAGCAAAATATGCTCACTAAAACTTTTACGGATGCACAGAAGCCTTCAAAAAAAAAAATACATATTGGCCCGAGTTTAACGTATGAAAGGGGCATCGGCTATGACGGATGATTGCAGAGACTGGTTTTGGTGTCGTTTTTTTTTTTTTTCATTATTAACACCACATTTACCACGTGGGATTGTTTATTGTGTAGTCAAATCCCACAGCAGAGGAGCGCCTTTCGAAACGGTTGTGATTGAATCCCCCGTTCTCGAAATCAGCAGTTGAGCGCCCTTACCATTGAGACACCGCGACAGAGGTTTAAAAGCAAAAAAAAAAAAAAAAAAAAAAAAAGAGATAAGAGAAAGTACTCACACAACTCTATCGTGCATACAGAAGGCATAGCAGGCATAGAGTGGCCTGTTCAAACTTCATTCTGCTATATGAAGCAGTCTGCGGTGGCATATGTTTTAGTAGCTGCGGTATTCCGAACAGAAACGGGAATATGCGATTTCTGAGCGTTTGCATTAACTTTTATTGACGGCAGCGACCTGTTTTGCTTTGACACGGCGGTAACGACAGTACCACTTCGTTTGAGACATTGCATGTCAAAGGATCTCAAGCGCGGAAGACCACTACAAGACCGCGATGGATAATGTCCTTATCCAAGCATGACATGCTCGATACGGACAAGAATATTTTTTTTTATTGAAGCGTAGGGTTATAGAGTGTTGATATTTATTTTGCAAGAGGTATATAGGTAAGCAAAATCTCACAGGAACCGCGAAACAAACAAAAACCCTCCTGTACACGCCACATGCGCGCGCTTAAATCACTGCGGGCTGGCACGCGACGCGAAAACGCATCCACACTGACTAGGTTTCGCCGCTAAGCCACAAGGTGGCGACTCTGCTCGATCCCGAGGCCAATACAGACACTGCTGTGAAGCTAAAAGAATTTCTCTATTGTTCGATAATGTGCCATATACAAATACGAAAGTATATACGGTGGTACTGTTGCGCTCTATTGTGAATCTTGCTGTGTACTGATCTTGAAATCGAGCAAACCTTTTACTGTCAGCTAGAAAGACAGTTCTGCATGGCTTTCGTTATAAATTTAGAACTGCAATATGTTGCGTTAAGATTTCATAGTAGTAGTGACCATATACGCGTCACCCTATGGGACCATGTCTTTCTGTATTTCTTATCCTATATATATATATATTTATATGATAATTTTATAATGATATATTTACAATTTGCATACTTTCCCCTGTGCCTGTTTTCTTATGTGGCCTCAAGTAAATTGTTTCCGTTGACATATTCGCTCAAGTTAATTTCAGTGATTGTTGCACTAACTCGTGGAACTTCCGAAAAGCAGAACTTAACGACTCATGACCCCGCGGGTTGCTGTGGAAACAACGTATGCTACAAAGTTTAGTTATAGGTGTCAGCGAGAACATAGCAAAATATCTTTCTTCTTGCCTATCGTAATTCAAAAGTTGTTTGGATGGTATGACAGTAAAATTCATTCACCATTTTTATTTTTAAATGCCAAGTAGGATAATGTTTTAGGCACGTGTAAACCAACCGATTCCATAAAATATTGTCCTAAATGTGTTAAATTTACTGTTTACTCTCTGAAATCTGCAATCAGCTGAACCTTGACAAAGTTGAAAAAAAAAACTTAGATAATAGATTAAATAAGATACCTGAACGGCGTGAATTATGTGATACACCAGCAATAAACTCTTATGACACAAAAACTAAAAAACAAGGTCAATAGTTGACTTAAAAACCACACGAAGCGTACTGTTAAATTATAAAAAATTATCAATTTAGCACAGTAATATAATGGGTATATCTATAACAGTAAGAAACTCATTTCAGTAGTGCATGCTTTTCATGTATACAATCAAAACCTTCTTGTTGACAAAGTTTTATTCACACTTCAATGCTGTTTTCTTGATTTTAATGGTGTGGTCGCTGTTGCGGTTCATGATTCTAACATAATTATTACGTAGTATTTATGCCATTTTGTGTAGTTGTGGTAAAACATGTTTGGTTGTAGTCGGTGCAATAACTGCTTTAAGGCAAAAAATACCAAACAGAGGAAGACGCACACAGCAGACTGCAGGGGAAGAAGACATCCAATCCTTCCGTTCTTCTTCCTATCTGTGTGCGCCTTCCATTAGCTGGTGTTAATTTTACTTAAGGTTCTGCATTTTTATCCAGCATTTGTTATAGGAGGTCTCCCTGACAGCTTCGCTTTGGGACCTTTTTCTGCACTGATAATTTTTGTCATTAAAGAACTTCAACTAAAATATAATTGCTCTCAGATGGCTTCAACTATTCCTTCAACTTCAACTTCTTCATGACTTCAACTATTCCTAAACGAAGTTATACTATTCAGCCTGAATTATTCAAAGACGGTGTGCTTATGTTGGTAATTTATTGACAAATATGGCAATTTTCTTGTGCTGCGTGCGTCTCGGTGCTCTTCTGCTGTTGAGTATATAGTAAGAAAACAATACTAAAACAAGATGCATCATTTTGTCCTCACCCCTCGACAAAATTGAAGCAGCCATCAAAAGATATGAGTCCAATGTTATTGATGTACTATATTGTTACGGCGAAAAAAGAAAGGGGGTATTTATTCACAGTGCTATGGCAGCGGGACAAGGTGAAGCTATATATACTAGCCCCCAGACACACCAACGCTTCTTCCTCTTCTTCTGCCACGCACACCAGCACAATCCTTTCTCGTCGTCAGTAGCGTGACAATATAAGTGCGTCCAGTGAGAATACACTACACACTCGTTTTGCATCTTTTCTACATGATATTATATACGTTCTCAGAAATGATGAAAATTGCTCGTAGCTATATGAAACAGAAATAATTGAATGTGGGAATGTTTCAGAACTATACTATAGCACGTTATTTGTACAGCCCTTATTGATAACAAGCACGTACTAAGTAAAAGACTATGTAGGTTTGTACGAACCAAAGGAACAATCTTTATAAAACATTTTATAGAAAATTCAGATAATATTATGGGCGAATACTAACAAGTATTGAAATTTTGTTGTAATGTCCCTGTGTAAATGTTTCGGCCATTCTAGTGTTTGAAATCTTGCCTAGGCTTCGATGTAAAAATGTTGGTTAATCGTGTTGGGTTGAGACTGGGAGGTTTTATAGATGATTCTTACTTCAGAATCAATTTCATTTCACAGAGATATATTATCGAGATATTGCTGAGCCTTTTGTTGCGATGCCGAAATTTTTAGCTGTCGTAAAACTGACGTAGTGAGGGAGGCAATTTTATCACTCGCACTGCAGTGATATCCTTTGTCTGCTTTTTATTTCCATCAATTCAAAGTTGAAATGAAAAAGGCGCACCCCGCTTAATGTTTTTAAACAAATAAGTTGCCGCACACCATATTTAAGCTCAAAAACATATATCCAGTGACTGTGCCTTCTATAATCGCATTCAAATGTTTTTTATATATCCTTGATTTTGATTGAGTGGACGCATAGCTGTACTTTTCTTTGCACCAAGCTGAGGCAAAATAATGTACAGACATAGACAAATGATTTCAGGATGCGAATTCACGCGCACAAAAAAAGAAACAAATTGATCAGGGTGGCTTGCTTCGTTGGTCAGGCAGCTGGTATTTGCTCTAGCGATGAAGAAACCATCCCACTTTCCGATTACATGCTTCCAGCTGCCCTTCGATACCTGACAATGTTTAACAACTTTGTCTTTTACTGGAGGCCAGCGGAAAGCAAGTAATCGCAGTCATCATCATCCGGTCCGTACCCATTGCAGGGCGAAGGCCTCTCTCATATTTCTCCAACTAACCCGATCATATATGCTAGCTGCATCCACTCGACCCCTGCGAACACCTCATCCTCATCCGCCCAGCAAACTTTCTGCTGCCCACTACTCACAATATTAAAGATTTGAGGGTCTTCAAGCTTTTTCTTAGAGCATCAAAGCAATGCGGAGAACCTGGATGACGACACCACAGTTCGTGACATCGCAAATTCCAACCGCTTTTGCCCAAACCCATAGCTTTGTGAGTCTCCGGTTGCCACACACAATAAGGCAAATGTTGGTGCGTCTTAAATCACCGGATTTCTGTACTCGTCACTGCGCTTTGTGGAGAAACTTTAATGACGAAGTACCTTCAATCAGCGATGACGCCATCATATTAAACGCTAGTGCAGTTATTTACTTGAAGTTTTCATACCATCCGCCCCTCTGACGTCGCTGGTTTTCCCTGCATTTTCAGTAGCCATTTTCACAAACTATGAAAGTGATGAAGCGGAAGCGATGAAGCAGAGAACGGATTAAATGCAAGCTCGTTATCCTAGGGCTCAGAGACATTGGGCAGCTGAGCTCAAGAATGAGATTACCGGTCCCATACATATGCGACTGCATTTTAATCTAGTGAAAAAGAGAGTATGAGTCACCTTAACCTCATATATTTTCTCATACTATACTCATACAAATGTCACAAAATCTCATATATTTCTCATAAGTTGAATGAGATTTGTACGAGTTTAGTATGAGAATTATTATGAGGTTATTGTGACTCATAGGGCTTTTTTCACTAGCCCTATCCTCCCTCTCCCACACACACACACTCACCTGGCAACCTTTTCTTATTCGTAGTCGCGAAATCAGTGACAATTGCCAACGTACTGTAGCGATGACAATACAACATATATAGATCATGAGCCATAAAAATATAAACGACTAACGAGGCTGTTTCACTGTCATACCGTGTTTAATACCAACCTGGTGAGTTAACGTTACGACTTTGCTTAAAAAACACAACTGGCCCTGTTTGGACTCCCGCGCATGAGCTTAGCCAGCATGAGTTGCAAAGGGTTAAAAATACTCTGTTATTTATGGGCCGTGGTAAATATTCGGCGTTGAAGGTCTGAGGCGCTGTAACGATAATAGGTTGACGCCTCTCAAAAACTGTTGGACCAAATACGCGGGACTAAGTGGATGTATCACACGAGATGTAAAGTCATCGTCCTCATTATTAGCTCATTCAAATCCACTCTCCTTCAGTTTATTTTGTGGACAAAATTAATTCTGCACTATCATGTTCTTTCTTTGCCGCCCCGGTGTCCGAGAATCCATTCCAGGACCCGCTGTCCACTGGCATCAAAAATTATTTTTGTGGCGATGTATATTTGCGCATTGTTCTCAGCAACAGCCACGAGTGGCATGGCATCTGCGCTTCAAACATTATGTAATTATGTGGCGACGTATATTTGCGCATTGTTCGCAGCAACAACCACGAGTGGCAGGCATCTGCGCTTCAAAAATTATTTAATTATGTGGCGATGTATATTTGCGCATTGTTCGTAGCAACAACCACGAGTTCGCGCGATCGTGATACGTTTAACACTTATCATGCAGAAGTAAGGAGGTTAAGGGAAAGACGTTTTATTGGAGGAATTAAGGCTCCTAATTTTGCACGAAGAGAAGGAGGCGCATCGCACCGTTATTAAGCAATTTTAATGCGAACTCATAGTTATACCCAGTGTTTCATATTGTTATATAGAAATTTATATCAGAAAAGGCGCGAAATATATTTCGGTGCACGTCTGTGCAAGTTGATAGCCCGACAAGACGGAAAATATTTACGGAAAGGGTAACGAAAAGACGGATTATTTTTGTTATATAGTGGCACAGAATTGTACAGCGAAATTAATGTTATTAGACGTTATCTGTACAGTTACTTATTTAGCTAGTAGTTCAACATATCGCAAGCGAAATATTCGGTTCTCATTGCATGGTTAACTGTGCGCTTTGGTACGTTACAATTGATAACATAAATCGCGCTGCGTGTTGTATTGGAATCACGTCACGTTCTTCTGTGCCATTATAAGGACGTAAACTACAAAGGTATTTTGCATAAGCGGCCGCATTTTATGAACGTGCAACGTGAGAAATCATTTGCAGAGCTTTCAAAAGCATTTTTTATATTAAATATCGGAAGCAAGGTGCATGCCTCCTCATTAATTCTAAAAATGAGAAAGCGGGTTCATGCTCTGTTTGCACAGCCTTCGATGGGTCACAGTGATGCCATCATAAAGCTTCAAACAACAACAAATTAACAACAAAAAACAGATGACACACTACCTAATTTTATTACTTCTCCGCATTTACATACGACTTGCTGTAACATAAATAATTAATGTCTATTTTAGCCCAAACATACCCTCGCAGATACCGCGCAGTGCAATCTTTCAGAGCTTTAACAATGAAGCCTGTGCATTAAATAATTTGAAACAGTTAGTATATGCAAATAAAACGTAATGGAAGAGGAGGCATCTTTGGGCACCCAACTATTCTAGAAATTATAGCACAAAATCGTTGTACGCTCAAAAGCACATGACTGCGAAACATGAAGCAAGAAATATTTAGTTGTTATGACACAAGAGGAGAAACTGCTGAAGGTTCGAGGGCCGTGAGGATTAATTAATTTTTCCCTGTGCAGTTTACTTTGGGGCGGTATGGCAAAACATAACAGCAGAATAGTAAAACAAGTATCATACATCAGTAATGTTCATGACACAACGGGGGCGCATGCCCCTAATTCGTCGAACTTGCATTTTGACGCGACATTTTTTGTATAACGACGTAATTTTTTTATCTCAAAATAACGGCTTGAGGGGCTAGTTAGTGCTGCATAATACACAGAAATGTGGCGCAACAAACACAAATATTTTAATAATTTAGGGAAGAGTCAGGATAAGATGGCGCGCGAAATTTTAGAGGCGTTCTGGTTACAGAAGAAAGAAGAGATGTATTAGTGAAGTTTCGCTGAGTTTACGTAGAAAAGAATTTACTTTTATTGAGGAATCTTCTTATGTAATGCAAAGAATCGAGTTTATTATCGAGCCTAAAGCTGTTATTCTTAGACACCTCTCACGGTATTGTGGCCATGTTAGTTTAAAGATACTTGTTCCCTCAAGTACATGGACTTCGTTGCTTCGTAGACATGTTGGCAGGTTACAGTTTTTTCAATACATAGGGACTTCACAAGTGATGTGTTTTGGATGAACATGTTGGCAGGTTATAGTTTTTCAATACATAGGGACTTTACAAGTGATTTGTTGTGGATGGACATGTCCTACTGCACATGTGTGGTAGGGGTTATTAGTGTGTGACTATGTGACTATGTGGTGGACTTTGTGACTGTCCAGCGTGGTATTAGCTTCTGGGCAAAGCAGAGGTGTGGAGAAGCAACTGAGTGTAGAATTGGTGACTGCCATGCTTGGAAGATGTTTATGTTCTGCGGGGAAGAAAGTGCCACTATCCATTTGGCAAAGAAGAGGATGATGAGAAGATGTACTTGAGTGTAGAAGAAGAGGAGTGGTGAAGAGGAAGCGTGTTCAGAGCCATATTACAGTTGGTAGTGTGCGCGTGTGTTGTGTCTCTTCGCTTGTGTTTGTGTTTGTTGCGCCATATTTCTGGGTATTACGTAATTTTGTATTTGATAGTCTGCGTTCTGTAATCTATTCGTGGTCCTTCTTTCCGTTGGTGATGTCGTGCAGTGCATAATACTGAATTCACTGCAAATGTAGTGTAAATGCCGTTCCTTAAAAGCATCGTTCTCTTTCATACACTATATATTCGAAGTTTATAAGGGCACGTACGACATGCAGGAACTCACACCAACAGCGAAAAAATAAAAAAAAACGAAGGCTAATGAAGGAGAAAACGAAGGGCTGAAGCTAACCAACCTCCCCCTCACCCCCTTCACCTCTTTAACCCCCCCCCCCCTTTTTTTTTTTTTTTTGCAATCTGGTGGTGAGGCGATTATAGACAAAGTAGCAAATTGAGATCGACAACCTTGGCACATGACAAAATAACACAAAAGGAAGCGTCGTTAAGGAGACCAACGAAACCGACAGACATAAAGAAGGCAACTGCTGCCGGTACTGCGGCCGTATAGGTGTTCCAAAAGACAATCTGTGCGATGTTGAGACCACTCTTTTCCTCGCCATCGCCGCCTAAAAAAGAGAAGCGGGCCCAGCGGCGAAGGAGTGAGCACAACACACGTAAAAATTCACCAAGGTCAACGGGGCTATTCGGCGAGGCCGGCGCGACCATTGCAGCGAATCTGAGGAACCCCATTCTCGCGGTGCCCATAAAAATCCTAAACTCCGCCATCTTTGGAGCGGGAACCGGGGTCACAATGGAGAGCGAGAGTGGCGTGGAAAGAGAGCACGGCTCCACATAACGAGAGAGAGAGAGACAAAAAAGAGAGCGAGAGAGAGAACGCGGGCAAAACGGAGGCAGAGGGAAAGCGCAGCGGACGCTGCCAGCACGGGGAAGCGCGCGACGCAAGGACGGGCCAACATGGCGGATCGTCGTTGGCAGCGCAGCTCCGCGTTCTCCGGGCGCTCCGTCAGCGACGGCCTCACGTCCTCTGGTGAGTGGCGATCGTAAAACGTGCTCCAGACGCTGCTGTTAAAGGCAGCGTGGTCCGCCAAGGCGAAGCCCTTGTCTTCGCGCAATCCTCCAACCGCATTCCGGGAGTGGACGCGAAATCGCGTTAGGGCGCGCGCGGTTCGTTCGCGCGAGCTGCAGGCTCGTCTGCTAGCCGTCTGCGAGATTTAGGCCTAGCGGGAGCCGCCGCCGTCCACTGGGATGCTGTGCTTTTTTGATCGAGCGCTCGGGCACGCAGGCGCGCTTCGCTTGGCCGTCGCCGTCTCTGGCGCGGCCGCTTCCGTACCGCGCCGTGTTTTGTTTTCTCTGCGTGTGTGTGTGTACGTCAAGGGGATGATGGCCCTGGCGCTACTTACCTTGCTTTCGCGTGACTGAGCGTGTCAGATTGGGCTCTTATTACGGCGGCGTCTTTATTTTGAGCGCTTTGACGAAGCGACCGTTGCGCGTTTAACTCCGCGGGAACCTCTTTTGCGCTTGAGAACGTGGATGATGATGGCCGTGTTTGTTTACTGTCTACGCAAGATGCTTTGCATGTTTGGTAAACAAAAATAGTTAACGGTGAATGCGCCATATATAGAGTGGCTATTACGGCTGCAATTAAAGCCGAATTTGAGATAAAGCAGGTTTAATTGTTTGAATTTTCTGATAAAAGTACGTTTGGTCGGACTAAATTGTGCGTTTGATTTTAATATTCGTATTAGAAGCATTGTGCTAATATAGTGCAGATAATTAGTGCAGATCAAGTTAATCAATTCATACCTCAATAGGATATTTACGGAAAAATTGTGAAAATAGTAGTGGAATGCAAAATAGTACTAGAATGATGGTTGCACCCTGCCGTTCAGTGGCCTCGCTGATCTAAACAGAACGTCTGTGGTACACAATGCGTACCGATTTATGTGGCCTAGTTGGCTGACATTTTACTGTAACCTCTGTGCTAGACTTCACTAAGAGAATCGCTCTCTTAATTTAATATCTGTATCTGAATGTTTCCATTAACCCTACAGATGAGCAGTTTAAATAAAAATCTCAGAATATGATATGCTACAAAAATGCACCAAAAAACAAAACAGATATGTAGAATAAGTCGGAGAAGAGGGGAATAGAGTAAAAGGCATTTGCTATATTTTGCACTAGGGAAATAATAATTAATTAGAAATTCTTCGTATGCCTGTGTAAAGCTGTTCTTTCTGCAACGTTAATCGCATTCCATAATTACACCATGGGCTGGTATGCGCTGCTGTGCCGCTATGGATAGTTTGTGGAGAATCTGTGTTGCTGTGTTAGTTCTTGGCTAATTTTTATATTATTTTTACAGGGGCAGTACAAACTCATGAACACTGCAGGGTAGTAAAAACGCGACCGATTCGAGGTTTAATAGCAGCGACAATTTACATTGTGTAATACCTCTGGAATATATGTGAAGTACATAATTTCATGACTATAGTGCTGACTCATCACTAGAATTCATCGGCAGTATGAAGTTCCCACTTATATAGCTAAATTTTACTTTCAGCTGGAACACTGGCAGTAAGGCAGAGGATATTCAGAAATTAAAGTGGGGTAATAGAGATATGAGGTAACTAAATGGGAAGCCTTCAGAGTGTATATCTTTATGGAGCTTCGATAATAAATGATTGATTGGACTCGAGTGACAGGACTAAGCGATTCTTAAGTAAAATGTGAACATTTTGGTGGAGAGTAAGCCATACTAGAATGTCCAGGGATGCGCGCACCAGATCACCAGTTAGTTAATATCATCGTTAAAGGGTTCATTTGTAAAGAGATTGTGACATGTTCTCAACATTAGTTGAGGGTTAAAACTCCGCACTAGTGCACTTTAAAAATCGAACGTTTGGCTATGCAAACGCAAATATAGAGATGATAATAATTTGGTTGAATGTATTTGGTTGAATGAATGGTGATCTCGTTTTTTTGTCCTATACCATGTCAGAGACGAACTGATTTCTAAGGGAAAAAGAGGCAAAGACAGCGACAGAAATGTGCAGTGGACAAGTCAGGTTAAGGCTAAGACATGGGGAGTGTCTGAGTCACTATATGTAAAAGGTGCACTTCATAAACATGCAGTCGATGATTACTGCCCGAGTAAGAAGTGGGACAACAGGAATCAGAGTAATACTGGTTTGTTTTCTGCTTTTTGTTGTGTAGTGGTTTTTGTGAAGATTCTGAGATTAATGTATTGATTTCTCGAGTTAGGCATGCAACTAAAAAAGAAATTCGGTTCAAGGGTGCCAACTACTCATTCCGTGTTGCACTGTTCACGCCTTTTTATAAACATGCAGTAAAAAGGGAGAATTTATTTTCTCATAGAGCTGAAGAAGAGCAGTTTTAGCTAGATCTTCAAGAATTTAGTAAAAATGAAATTGAAAATCAATCTAGATCCGAAAGGATAAAACTGTTACGCGAGCTCTAAACATTTCCGCTGTTACCGATATGAACTGTTTCCCCTTAGCTTGAACTGGTTGTTTTGACGCACAGGACGCCATCACGTGTCTGACTGTACAAAGCGTGCCAAGCGCATTTAGGTTTATAGTTTCATCGTTTTATTTCTCTCTCTCTCTCTCTTATTTTCATTTTATCATTGCCGAGTGAGTACAGGAGGAGAGCGGCAATCTTTATCCATCCTACGTTCTTCATTTCCCAACCCCTTCCATAACTCACAATGATCCCTGTCTCTCCAGGCAGCTTTGACGGTTGGTCGCGTGAGCTGGGCCCGGTTTGGTTTCCGTCCTCACCCGTGCTCCAAAATGGCTTCGCAGAGACAGCGGCGGTTAGCGTCGGAGTGTTATTTTTCACGACGGCGGGATTCACTACATTTGATCCCTCTAAGTGCACCTCGAGCCGCGCCGACGACCCGAAAGAGTCGTTTGCGAAGACTAACGTCGTCGTCCTCTCTTCCCCCCCTCCATTTCGCAAGTGCCGCAAGAAAGACACGCAAAATGGACAGCAATCACGCCGGTACCTTCCTTACACCGATTGACTTCGATTTTTTTATTATTCTCCGTTTTTTACGCAGTTCGGCGCCTAATGCGTAGTCAGGCTTTAGCAGCGACTTCATTCGCACACCATAGAAGGAAGATTATAGACAAACGACAGTGAAGAAGGCTAGAAATGCAGCTTAAGTGCCTGCAGGGGGCGCTGTGCTTATATAGTGCCTACACCCCTCAGTCTTTGCATTTAACTGTAGTAGGATTCTGCGCGCCCGTTTACCTTCTCCTTGAGGCAAAATCCCCGTTAATCTTGTTCGATACGCGAAGGGTGTTTGCTCACGTACTTCCATTGCGTCGATAACCTGTGCGGGCCGACGGGTATCCGACGGAAGGAGTGATGGACCATCTCTGCTTGCCTAGTCGGTCTGTGTGTTTTGCGAAGCCATCTTAAGGCGCGAATGGGTGGAGTTGGAGGAAGTGAAGGGGTTCGCAAAATGGGACTTGTCGAGTACGCGGCGGTTTTCTAAATTTCTTCGTACTTTCTTTCCTACCGAACGCTCATTGCTCTTGCTCTGCAGTCGATATCGATGTATACCATATCCGTATTATTAATACCCTTGCTTCGACTCCTTTCATTAGCTGCTGTTTTGGAAGATATGTCCCAAATCTTATGATTGATCTTGCTTTTCCTTTTAAGGGGACGTAGTGGCCTCTCTACTTCTTTCTTATTCTTCTTCTTCTACTTATTTGAGGCAAACTCTTCAGACGAATGCACTGGGCGCTTTGCGAATAATTCGCCAAATCGTTTGGATGGTTAGACCTTACTGATTCGATCACTGGTAGTTTTTCAGCGGTCACTGCAGTAATTGGAGCGCGTATTCAATAATGGTGCACATTCTACTTATATATATAGAACTGCAGCTTAGAGTTCGTACAGCTGTCAAATCTTGAATCAGACTTATGTATGGGTGTCAGTGTTCGATGTCAACGATTCAGGTAAATAACCTTTACCATCCGCAGGTTAGCAAGGCTGCCTAAAGCCATGGTCAGGTATACGGCTTAGTGGACGAAGAAATTGATCGTCGTTTAGGAATTCGATGTACAGCATGTTGCCATTATAGAACATTGTAGAAGCTCAGACAACAAGACAATGTGTTATATATATATATATATATATATATATATATATATATATATATATATATATATATATATATATATATATATATATATACATATATATATATAGGAATTATAGTGACGCTGATTTATTAAATCGCGCCCTCTTATGCAACGGTCATGCACCGTCCGATTTCTTTCTTTTCTTAAACCTTTAAAATGCAACGAAATTTGAAAAGAAGCGATTTGGGTTTCTCGAGCAACACAACAGGCCACTAGCATCACAACAGCGACCTGTTAGGTCGTTACTCAGGCGAAAGATATCAAGGCATCCTAGTTACTCTGTGATTACAGTGACCCCTGCTTGGATGCTTAGAAACAAAAATATACATACATACGTGCATACCGAACCAGAAAGCCAGAACTATACGTTCACTGGTGAGTTTGCACCGAAGGGGGAATCTATGTTCATTACGCTGCTTGTCAAGTCGGCGCGCTTCTCCTCCAGACCGATGTAGGCGCTAATTGTTATTCATAGGGAAACTCTTTCTCACCTTTCCTAGCGCGGGAAAGCATGATCGCCTCTTCCCGTTAAAAAAAAGAAATAGGAAAAACGCTGACGCAGCTCGCTCGGAGCCGACGCTAAAACGCCGTCTCATGTCGGCCGCGCTCAGTAAACTTGTTACGGCAGCTAGCGATCACTACTCTACTGCTGGAAAGGGAAGAGAAGAAAAATGCCCGCTGAAAGTGAAAAAAAAAAAAAAAAAAAAAAAAAAAGAAAGAAGGAAGAATGGGAAAGCTGCGTCGGTACCGATATATATTGTCTCACCTGGGGGTTTTGAGGCCAGAAGCCTGTACCCAGCGCTGTCTCCCTCGATCAGGTCCGGGAGGTGTTTCGCGCCTGAAAAAAAGAAGCGGCGCAGCCGTGCTTGGCGCCACCCACTTAGCTTATAATTAAACAGCTTTAATTATTCAAAAGCGCGGGCTGGTGGCGCCAAACAAGTTTTTGCCATTAGATGCAGCAGCGCGGACCGCTGCTTACGCAAGGGTGGGGGGCGGTGCCCAGTGTGAGGTACAAGGGGCACGCGGCGCCGATGCGGGAAATCAGCCGAGAGGGTGACTGCATTTTGTCCCATGTTGCGGCCAACGGTTTCGGGAGCAAGACGAAGAGACCCGGGGCAAAAGGATGGAAACAGAAAGAGGAAGAATGTAACCAGGGCGACGTGCTTATATGTACGCGCTGAAGAGCGGGAGAGGTCGAACTGTAAACACGCTCTGTCGCATGCTTAGGAGAAGAAAGTGGTAAAAGCGCAATCAAGACCGGCGCACATATAAAAAGGAAAGCTCGAACTGTGCGAGTGCGTTGCAGTTTGCTAGAAAGTACTTTTCCTAAACAAGGAATGGAGTACTATATATACGTTGTTGCATTATTCTGGGAACGCGCTCAGGAAACAAGAGAGTGCCAAGTGGGGTGCCGTCAAAAAAAGTTGGCCATATATTCTAATTAGCATCTCATTGACACCACATTCTCTCTTATTTCCCCCTTTTTGTTGCTTCTTCGCTGACGGTTTGCTTGGGATGGAGGAGTACGCTGGTTTTGGCGTGGAGTTTGTTAATAAGGGCTCGCTTCAGGGCATCGATGGAGAGAGGAGGCGAGGGGACGGCTCCCGCAGGGGCGAGAAAGGAGTTAGTACAGGCGACTGCGGCGTTAGGTATCAAATATTAAGCGAGCTTTTAGCTAAGACAGTGATCGATCCTTCCTTCTTTGTGCAACAGTGAAGCTCTTCATCAAATAAGGAAACAAGCGACGCGAATACAACGCAGCACGCAACTTATACTTTAGTGTATTGGAAGCACTTTCCCCTTTAAAGGTATAGTATCAAAGAGTCAAAACAATTGGGAGCGGTGGGGAGAGGGGGGCGGGGGTAAACTATACTGTTGAGCACTGCGAAAAGAATGGCGCGGGCGGCAACTCTAACTTGTCACTTGTGTCGCGTCAAGTTAGCCAGCTTAACACGTTTTCCTATATAGTCTGTCTGAAATGACCGTTATCGGCAATGGGAACACAGCGGAACTGAATCATCTCGGACTGACTGTTGAATGCTTTTGCATAGTGTATAACATTGCTGCTCTTGTGTCCGAGAGCAAATAATCCACACAATTTTTGTTTTCTTTGTAGGGGTATAGGCGAGGAAAGGGTGTTGATAAGTTATGGAAAAAAAAAAAAAACAGCTGCGCTCGAATACCGTGGCTGAAAACTTATTAGTTGTTTATTATGCTTCTAGTCGGTCTTGCTCTTTTTTTTACATATATTTAGCTCGGTGAAACTCAAGTCTGTATAGTAACCGCCACACACAATTCCCCTGTAGTGCGCTGTGAAAGCTTTTTTTGTTTACCTAACATAAAGCTGACCATCAGGCCAATGTGTAAGCTTAAGGATTTCGATGCATGTGGCTTGTTCGGTTTAGTCGGAAGTAAAAACTGTATTTATTCAGTGTTCTGAGTAGTACAGACGCTTCGTACCATATCCCATAGGTAGCAAGTGCTGTTCTTGTATTTTTGAGAACTTGTATCCTACTATATGTAGAGCATGTTGCTTGAGGGGTTGCGCGCAGAATCAATACGCTAATTGCGCCTGTTCAAATCATCTGCACTATAGGTCAGCTTATACTTCACCGAATACATGAACGAAGACAGTTGCGAAGGAGGAAACTAGAAGCTTGGCAGAAATGCAGTGGAATGCAGTTCAAACTAACGATAGACACGCGGGTGTCCTGATCACCAACGGCAGGAAAAATACGGAGAGCAACGCCTCAGACACATCGCAATGGTGTGGCACCGGTTGGCAAGCTACAAAATACTTCGACAGCGATAAGGAAAAAGCGTAGACCGATGCTCAAATGGACCCGTCTTCTCCCTCGCATTTCGTTGGCTGTCCATGCGGTCGTCCTCGCATTCGCCTTACATAATGTCCCCGAGTGGTGGAGCAGGTTTGGTCCCGTTCTCTGTTTTATCTTTTTCCTGCTCCGTCCGTTGGCGGCGTCGAGGAGGAGTGCCGTTGCGCCAACCGTGCGCAGCCGACAACCACGCCTGACGACCAACTGCCGCCCGTACGTGCGTCGCTGCGGCGTTGCCGTGGGCGTCCTGGTTGGGCACGATGGGCGTATCCTGCCGCATGGCGGCTGCCGCATGTCTCCTGCCGCCGCCGGGGCGACGCCAGATGGCGCATGAGTCGCTCCCTCTCTTTCTCGGAAAGAAATGGAGGTCCCCCCGACGCGGTATACTCTGCTAGATTGCGAGTATTTTCGGGTGTGAGGATTCATGATCCGGTACTCGTGAAACGCTGCGGTTCAAAGCGAAATGAGCTTGTCTGGTTTGGCGTCAGCGTGCTTCATTCGGTGGCTCATGGTAGAGATAAGTGTCGGCCGGTGATTGGCGAGGACAGCACTGACAGGCACCATCGACGCGTCGCAAATTGCAGGGGCCGCATCGGTTTAGTTTTCAAGTTTATTTATGAAAATTCACAGTTTGCTAGACACTTGCTGACGAAACTGAAGCAAATGAAAACAAAAACTAAGCAAAACAGAAGCTGCCGTTGAAAGAGTACATTGTCCGATTTGGGGAAGCTTCCGCTGCGAAATGCATGAATAGGTTTTTCCTCTGCCCAACTAAGTGCTGGTATTCTCACCTGTTTTTAGTATTCAGTAGGACTCCTTGTGGTACCAAGGAGCTGAAAACGCAACTAATAGCAACTGATTCATTATGATTTTAAAGCGGTTCTGTGAACCGGCAGGCGTGCTTCAGCTGAAGTCACGGACACGTCTCGATCCGCTCGCTTCTCTCGTTTTGTCTCTCCTTCACACAGCGTCGCTTGAATCCTACAACTCTCATGTTTAAGTACAGCCCGAAATTTGGCGGTTCTTGTTCGTGTGACCGTCACGCTAGTCGACCGTAGTGAAGATACACGAGAAAGGGGGAAGAGAGAGGGTGCCGTGTGCGCAGTATATATATTGTAAAATATCCCGGGGCGTGGCGGTTGCGCATGGGGTGAATTGTAAAAGAAGAACTTATATACAGGATGATTACAGAGGTGGCCTATAGATGTTTTGGGTGGGGTTAGATATATATAGTTTATCTTAAAGAGGTAAGCTATACGCTGGTCCCTTCTGGTGGAGCACTAACGGAGTTCTTTGAGCCTATATGTTCTTCAGAAGTGAAAGAAAATGATGGAACCATACTTGCAGATGTACCCAAAGGGTGCGTCAAAGTATAGAGTATACACTTTACACAACTTTACAAAAGACAAAAAAAAGATGACGTTTTCCGGAAGCCCTCTCATACAAATTAACTACGCAAGAAAGGGGGTATAGTTAGCGCGAGTGTCGCCTTCTAGCACCGCAGGGGTCCACCGTGTCCCCTTCGTGTGATTAACTTCTCGCAATGTTGGATCGATTTGTTCAAAAGTCAGCGCCACATAGTTTGCCAGCTAAATGCAAGCACTTTAGTTTCTTGCGATCACTACCGCAGTGAGGTGACGGGTACGGCTTATAAGCCTCCGCAGCAACACTGAACGACAATGTTCCCTTTTCTTGCAACATTCGCATCTTCCCAACGACTATCAGGCAGGACGATTTACAAATGAACATCATGGCACTGAGATTTTTGGAACACGTCTAACAGGCAACGCGCGAGGCGACACCGATAAGAGCAGGTAAACCTGCACAGTTCGACCGAATGTTAAACAGCATACCGCAGTATAGAGAGGGAAAAGAAAGGAAGATGCCGGAAGGCAGGATAAATTGCAGATGGTGATAAAGAAGAGATTGGGGAGGCTCAATTGGTTGCGTAAACAACGCGTGCCCCTGGCCGTTTTTGATAGACTGTGAAATCAAAGGACCCTCAGAGCCTGTCTATAATCTGACGCTCTAGTCTGTACGGGCATGTAAATTATTTGCGTACCATCACCTTGATTGCGTTCCTGGACTGCGAAAGTTGAGGGCATCCTAGCTGGCCGCCGCCAGACACGCTCGCTGAATGTCAAAGTAGGAAGTGCAGAGAAATGTGACTACACTTGGCAACTTTGAACTCACTGGCATCCAAACAGTCATTTGCTTTTAGGTCTTACCCCTCAGGCTTTGGCCCTCAGATCTTAAGCCGTGATGCCGGCTACTTGTTTTCGGGTGCGATGTCAAATTTCAGCTCTTGAGTCGAGTGCAAGGTTGCTCTTCCTTTCCTAGTAAGGACATCATCGTACCTGTGGATGCGCACTGTAAAGAAACCGCTCTACCAGTCTCACTCGGTTTTACATTCAACCAAGAGAAAGTCAGCAGGTCATTTCTAACCGCACGCACGTAAAAAAGCTGGGATAGACTCTTTCCTCCGGCAGCGCCAAGTGGGAAGAGCAACCGGTTGCAGGTGCGCTCTCGCTCTGCCCATTCGTAGTGAAAGAGAGCTGAGAAAGAAAGAAGAGCCCGAGGGCGCGAGCTGCTGGCGGCCTAAGGTCAACGCTGCTGCTGCTGCTGCCGTGCGGCACAAACGCGTGATCTTAGCCTCGCCGAATGGTCTGACAATTAGGGCCGTCCGGGAGAAGAACGCGGCGCCCCAAGGCCGGGAGGAGGTGGTGGGCACCGGTGCCTGCGGCGGTCGGCATTGCGCTCGCCATAGCGGCGGCGGCGACAGGGTTCGTGATGGATGCACGGGCTACGGCGAGGGGGTGCAATTACGAGGGGAGAAAGATGCAGCGGATGCGGCGGCAGAAAGCATGCGAGCGGACGGGATTCCTTTGTGCCATGCTTTCTATACGTTTTTTTTTTTTTTTTCCCCTCCGCAGTGGCCGTTTTCATCGGAATCGGCATTTGTCGGAGCAAGCTCCTTATACCTTTCTTTTGCTGGTCTTCCTCCTTCGTTTCTGTTGCTTTGCGTGGATTCCCTTTCTCTTTCTTGCTACTCTGTTAGTTGAGAAACTTACTGCCTGCCTGTTTCTTCGTTTCCGAACTTTCGGCATTTTTCGCCTTCCCGGAGTTCAATCCTCCCGGCACAATACAGATATAGATTTGAGTGTGACAGTCAATCAGCCGACTTGAGCCAATCTTGTTTTTAAACGATGCTCTCGTATACTGTGTCTCAGTGTATTGTCTGAGAATCGATCATTCAATCGTGCAATTCCAAGATTGTCAATCAGCACCCCATGCATGAGCGCGCAGTGCACGGGCCATGGTGACATTTCTTATTGAAGTTTCGAACAGGCGTCGAACCACTCATGCTTAATCTTATTTCCAGTTACCGGACATGCTTAAGATTAGTTATTGAACCATGTGTTTACTTCAGTAAGATTGTCTCACTATCCCCGAAGATAGCATTGAATCTGCACAATATACTAAGGAAGCGTTGTATTGGCGGTAAAATCTACCTGTAGCGCTAGATTACGTGCGTAGACAATTTTGGGGGTTAAAAATTGCTGCCTAAGGCAGGTAATTGCACAGGCTCCTCTATCCTTAAACCAAGTTTCACGAACATTAGCCATTCTCCGCTGTCGCTGCTGGCGCTTCGATGTTGGCTCGATGCTGTGCTTTATAAGTTTCTTAAATTCGGCATCCTGTCTGGCACGGCTGCGGTCTCTGTCTCCGGCGAGGAGGCGTAGGTGCACATAGCGTATTTACCGCAGATTAGATGAAGGACCGGCGCAGATGGAACTTCATGAAGACGACGATGTTCAACGCACAGCGAGAGTGTGTAGTCGGAACTTGATGAAGACGGCGTTGTTTGCTGCACAACGCGAGTCTGTTGCAGTTTTACACGAGGCGTGATCGGCTGCGGTGTGCCTGGGCACGACGATCAAGATGGCGAAGTTTGGTGCACAGCGCGAGAGTTCAAGATCACAATAGCGCCATCCATAAGCAAAAATCTCAAAGTGAAGGAGGAGGAGGAAACTTTATTGAGGAGAAATTGGAGTATTATTTCTTCGTGAGACGACGCTTCTCCTTAAGCCGCCCAGGCCGTGATGACGTCTTGCCGGCCTGGATCACAGTTAAGCAATGCGGCTTCCCACTGTTCCGATTTGGTAATCTGCAGGCCCTCTGGCGGTTGCATGGTTTCACATTTAAACATGATGTGTTATAGATCTGCCCTCTGATCTCCACAAAGGGAACATGAGGGGCTGCACTCGCCTGGAAACCATTGTGCTAATTTATGAGGATTAAAGCACTTTTTGTCCGAAGTTTTCTGAGTTGTGTTTGTTGTGATTTGCTGAGGGGTTCTCGATATTTCAGTCTGTTGTTTTTATACCAATTCGTAATTCCTCCTCCTCCTTTACCTCGAGATTTGTGCATGGCAAGAGTTTTACAGCGTTATAACGCTGTAAAACTTTCACGAGCAATGTATGTTCATGACACAAAAGCGTGCGCGTACCTTTAGTGGTGCTCCCGCGAATTGGCTTGTGCCGAATTGCGTACATTTAGCAATCAACTATTCCTAACTGTCCACAGCAACTTCGCAATCGAGGGAGACTAAAAATCTCTATGCTGCAAAAATGTAACACAGTGGTGATAACCGCCCACTATACTCCGTTTCATACATCAGGTGCAACACAGCGAAAGCTACGAAGTAGTCCGCAAAGAAAAAAAAAAAAAGGCGTATCACTACGCGCTCGTTTCGCGGCCGAGTGCATGGTTTCTGCGGAAATGGGCTCTATTCCGAACATATAAGTTTGCAATAACCTGCTTTATGTGCCTGGACATCTTTGCAGTGCGTATCTTAGAGAAAATACCCGCTCTGAAGAGGCAGTCGAGGTCGCTGCGTTGCGCAACGCGGAGGGCACAGCTGGCAGGGTTGCGGGGCAGCGAAAACGCGACACGAACGAAAACGACAAACAAAACATACAGATTCACCGGATTCGATCTTTTCTCCCTAAAAAAGGAGCTTTTTATGGAGTTGATGGCAAATATATGAGATGTATTAAGCTTGCAGACAAAGCAACTATTATTTCCTCTCGTCAAGAGCAGGCACTGTTTTTCATCGCGGATGCCGGGAGCGCAAACGAGGGCTCTAGCTTTGGAGCAGAAGTTGATACGGGCTTCTAATTTGTGCCTTAAATGGCCAGGTTCGCGAGGCGAAAGTAAAGTGACTGCTTCGTCAGTTTAGGCCATTGTGAAGCAGAAATAAAATCGAGTATATCTTGCATAATAATGATTTGAGCCTTCGTACACGCCCTCGTAGGGCGGGCTCAGAGCACAGTGGACTTACTTTATTCCCGCGGGGAATTGTGGTTCTGACCCCAGCACTGATCTGAAATTTCTGAATTGCTTATTTGCACTTGCAGCTCGATCGCACTCAACAGCCCTTGAGGCCGTTGCGTCGGTGGCGGAAAGAAAACTCACCCTTTAAGGCGGCTTCGCCGTCGTTACTTTCGGGCAGTTGAGCCGTCCTTCAAGGGACGCACCCTGCCTTTCTGATTGGCAGCTCGGTTGCAGCGCGCCCCACCGCACGCTATTTAGCTGTCAGTCACAGGCGCCCGGCCTTCCGTAACGCCCGCTTCTTGATAAAGGTTGCAGCTCCGTCAACGACTTGCTTAAAGAGCAGCATAATTTATGCTGATAAATTTATTTCACTTTTTCAACAAGTGCTTATTGTTCGTCTGTAGTGATAATTATTGATATTTTAGCCCTCGCTATTGTGTTCTTCTTCTATTTGATATTCTGCTAGCAGGAGTAAAGGGCCTGAGGATGCTGCAGAAGACAGCCGCTAAGAAAGGAATGCAATTGGTCGATTACACTATACAGATTTTGTGCGACGGTTTCGGCTGGATCACGTAATTAACGAAATTGCACGTTTTAGAGTGTGTCCGAGGTGCTAGCCACTTGAGGAGCGTGAAGTTGCATTCTTCAACATTGCAATCGAAAGAGCAAAAAAAGCGCACAAGTTGCCGAAGAACCATTGCTGTGAGGCCTCTGCCTCGTAACTGGCCAAGGCCCACACTTTCGAAGTGTTCGTTTTATTATAGCCCCTCGTGATTCCTAGCGACCACACCACTTCTGGATCACTGCAAGGCCGTGGCGGATGTCTGGTGACGAGCGTCAACCATCTCAGTTCAGTTCAGGCGTTCAGTCGTGTCCGACTCTTCGTGACCCTATGGACCATGTCACGCCACGCTTTCCGGTCTCTCACTATCTTCTTAACATCACATAGCTTCATCTGCAATGCCTCGAGAATGCCATCTAACCATCGCGTTCGCTGCCTACCCCTTCTCCGGCGACCCTCAACCTTTCCCAACATCAAATCTTTCTCCAGCGACTCCTCTCTTCTCATCAGATGACCAAAGTAGCTGAGCTTTAACTTTAGAATTTGACCCTCCAATGAGCAGTCAGGGTTTATGGTTGACAATATCGACTGATTTGATCTTCTGGCAGTCCAAGGAACTCTTAAGAGTCTTCGCCAGCACCACAATTCAAACGCGTCAACCATCTCAACAGTGTAGAATTCTTGGCACACTTGCGGTGGTGATGAAGGCCCAGCCCTAACCGGTCGTTCAACGTGGCCACCTGACGCACTATTTGCAACGTTCTGTCCACCGCGTAAAAAAAAAAAAAAAGAAAAAAAAAAGAAAGAAAAAAAAATAAAAAATAAAGAAAAAACGGGAACGAGGACGCTGTCGACGGGGCCGCTGATGGAGTACCTACACCCCACGACACCGCAGCGCAGGTCATGCCATAAAACATCACACTACAAAACACACTGCAATGATGTCGTTGAAGCATAGAATGATCCAGAAAGGCCCTTGGCCTCTACCAATATTTTGCTGCCACCAACCATTATTCTTCTTACGAATGCTCCGCATCAGTATGATTTTTTGCCGTTTGGCCACTTCAGTTACGACGGTTCAAAGCGCTGTACCATGCATGCATGCAGTATTGCCGCACGCCACGGGTAAGTGCAAATTGTGCATTATAGCATGTGGAAGTTAAAAAGAAAACGATGAAAACAACATACAAACTAGGCTAACACCATAGAAGAGGCAAAGTGATGGTAAACGCAATTCATCACTAATAAGCCGGGTACCAGGTGAGGCGAAGCTTGACGTGCAGTACGTTGAACTGCACCCGTTTAGGAACATTTTTTTTTCCGTACTCCACAAATGGGGACTTTTCTTCCGGGGACGTTCACTGATGGGGGCGTTTTTTCCGGAGATGTTTTTACCAGACATCGGGCGTCCGATCGTCCCGATCGGAGTGTCTTCGTTAAATCGAGTTTTGACTGTGTGGTATTTGCGCATATTAGTAACGCACGTCGTGCCCACGTTCGATTTTAACCGCATTTTCATCCAAGTGCTGAGCCCGCAGGGCGCTTCTGAACGCGTTACTTTGGTGATTTGCGCGTTGTGGCTGGGAGTTTAATTTCGCTAACGATACGCTTCGCCTTCGCGGGGCTCGCTGGAAAACGGAAACTCAGGGGAGGACGGGAGACGCGATCACCAAGCACACCTCTGGGCCCCGCAGCAGGTTCCTGTCGCTTAGACAAATCTCCGAGCCGCGGAGAGGAAATGTATATAAAAATAGGTAACGTGCGGCATTAGCAAGGTATGAGCGACGAGAATGAAGCAGATATTGCAGAAACAGGAAGATAAGGGAATAAAATAAATATACAAGTAGTGTTTGCCACTTTGCCTCATCGCTTACAATGAGGCGGCGCTGTACTCGTATGTCGTCGCGCCTTATTTTGCTTTGGTGGTAGACTTGTACACTTTCGAAATGTGAAAAAAAAAAAAGAGAGAGAGAGAGAGAGAGAGAAAGGCTTGTCATAAACAGTGCATAAAAGAGTAAAGAAGGAAGGAAGTGTCACACGTACCGTGCTCCAGGCAAAACCACAGAGCTGCAAAAGCATGGCGCGCAAGAACATATATATACCGCGACGCGAAGTTAAAAGCTGATAAGCGGTCTCGCGTTCGTTGCCCGAAGCCTGCAACGCCCTGAAAAATGATAGGCGTGGGCAGACAATGGCCGTTCGTTACGCTCTGACTACAGGGCCGCCGCCGACAACGCTGCGCCAGTCAATACGCTGCGCTGCTTGGGCATACGCCAGCAGCGGGAACTGCGCCCGAGTGCCCAAGGGCGAAACAGGGAAAAGCCGGGGGAAAGGATTGGGGAAAAAGGGTTGCGCCTGGCGCGCGCGCGCGCCGTCCCCCACCGGGGGAGAAGAAGACTTCGCTCAGCCGGTGCTTTGTTCTTGCGGAGATATGCTTGTGGCAAGTTCGCGACGTGTTCGAGTTCCGGTTTGGTGCCGGGCGCCTCGCGTATACTTCTTTCGTAGATTTTTTTCCCCTTGGTTTTTGCGCTGTGTTCGAGTGAAACGCACACTATTTATCTTCGAGCCGAGCAGAAATCTGGCTGGCGTCTCCTGGTCTGTCGGCGAATTCTTTCTCTTATTATCTCGGCTGTGCAGTGCCCCGTCAGGCCACGAGCCTGAGGCGATCCGCGGGAAAGTTTCGCTTCAATACCCGGTCTTGGGAAATCGCACAGTTTGATCCCCGCTACCATGTTTCGTAAGCATATCTCGGTAGCTTTGTGCGAAATATATTGAAAGAAAATCCACAGCTCTATTGTTGCTAAGAATTCAATGTAACCAAGACAGAAAAATAAAGAAAAGCAGGCAATAATGATTAATAAGGGAAGAGCGATATACGTATTTGCGTTTAAATACGCAAAAACGTCTTTCTCTGGTCTACATGTGTGCATGCTTCATGGAGCCCAATCACTTTTAAAGTCGAAAAATATATTTTTAGGATGTCCTAAAGTTTAATATAATTGCTCGCTCAGCTAGCTTGCAAGGTCGCAACTGCATTGTTGGGAAAATTATTAAGTGGCTATCCGTATTTGCTTTCCTCGACAGTATACAGGTGTTTTCACTTTGCCCGTAGAATAAAGGAAAGATTCGCTTTTCCTAAGTTTCCGGTCGCTGCTGCCATTACAGGCTCACCTTCGACGGCTCATACAGGGCTGGAGAGTGACACAGACAAGCAAGTGAACTTATGAAAGACGGTCAGCAAAGCGAATAATTAGATGACAGCACGACCACATCACAGCTATGTTGGCAAACCCTCCGAGCAGGCTTCCAACGAAGGTGAAGACAGCAACAGAAAGCGTTAATCAGATGGGGGGCGGGGGGGGGGGGGGGGGGTATGCATAGATGGGCGATGTGGGCACCGAACAATGACCACATCATTGCTAAGAGTGCAGCAGGAGGAGCCCGGCTTACCGAAGAGTAGTGTACGTGGGTGGGTACCCTGCGTTGGAGATTGTATGTTGTCAGGGTAGGCGTCACATACCTGACATCGGGGTGGCCAGAACGCTTGATTATGTGGTGGTTGCAATCTTCGCTGTTTTCTGCGCATATACAACCCACTAATAGGGCTATTTCCGCTTTGGTATATCAACCCCACCGGTACCATGAAAGCATGTGTTCTGGAACTAACCGTCACTAACCGCGCATGCGCGATGCCTTGAAACTCATTCGTCTACGCCCACAAGTGATGTCACCGACTGGCTTAGCTGAGTGGATAAGAGTTCTAGGTAAGAAGGAGGTGTTAGAGGGCGGAGCTGCCCAAAGGCTTTGATTGCAGACAGTTTATGTATGCTTGAATCTCTCTGCTAGCGTGCCTCAGGGATTAGTGTAAAGACATTTGCTAAGTCCAACGCGACTTGAGCTAGGAGAACAGGCAGGTTGAAATTAACATCAACATAATCTTCCGACATTTATATAAAAGTAACTCAGGCCGTCTGGCTTTTCGGATGCACAGTTGCAAGGAAACTGTATACGCTGCGCTGGTGGATCATATATCATCATTTTTTTATCCCAATTCTGTGAGGTTGACACATTTTGTTAACGGAATTGTGTGAGGTTGCCGCAGCGTATTCGCAGGCATGAGGCGACCAAAATAAACTGCTTTTCTGCACTGGAATTGTAAGGCAAGTTTGAATTTTTGATACATACCAAAAATGGCACATAAGGAGAGCTAGTTTGCTGACCTCTATAGCTCTTATTTCTAACTTAAATCGAATCAGTACTTGCTTTAATTTCCTCGATAGTGCGCCTAAGTCACATGCCTGGTTAATTTCTCGAACGCTGTTATGTATTAACGCCTTGAGCCATGGTCGAATGGCTGGTCCACACGAATAATTTCATGTAAGAAATCTCCAATAAGCTAACACAAGTTTATTTTCTAGTATATATAGGCACTGTTTATATTATGGTCTTTCCAGTTGTGATGTATGGATGCGAGAGTTGGACTGTGAAAAAGGCTGACCGCCGAAGAATTGACGCGTTTGAATTGTGGTGCTGGCGAAGACTCTTAAGAGTTCCTTGGACTGCCAGAAGATCAAATCAGTCGATATTGTCGACCATAAACCCTGACTGCTCATTGGAGGGTCAAATTCTAAAGTTAAAGCTCAGCTACTTTGGTCATCTGATGAGAAGAGAGGAGTCGCTGGAGAAAGATTTGATGTTGGGAAAGGTTGAGGGTCGCCGGAGAAGCGGTAGGCAGCGAACGCGATGGTTAGATGGCATTCTCGAGGCATTGCAGATGAAGCTATGTGATGTTAAGAAGATAGTGAGAGACCGGAAAGCGTGGCGTGACATGGTCCATAGGGTCACGAAGAGTCGGACACGACTGAACGCCTGAACTGAACTGAACTGTTTATATTTGAAAGTTAGGAAGATACGTCCACCTTCTCCAAATATCTGTTTCACATTGTCCACATTAACGGTAGTACACAAAGATTACTTTCACACGCTACCACAAATTTATAGTTCATTCGTCTCCTTTTGTTTTACTCTGGCATGGTTCAGTGTTTGGTAGACTTTCACAGCAGCAGAAAAAGTGCGTTTATATGATGCGATAGTGTAAGGGTTTCGTAAAAAAAAAAAAAATGTCAGAATTGTTGGCCGAGAACAAATAACCTTGATTGGTCGGCAGGGCCATAACGTCACAGGAACATGTCCTGGCGCGGAATTTCAAATTGCCCGACACGGTGGGCTTAAACATGATTTCAGGCGTGGAATGAAGTGATTGAAACGTGACACGGAATGCGAACTCAAAGTGGCGGCGTGTCTAAACTAGTTTAACTCTATGAGAAATTCAGGCTGCTTAAAGCAAAGTTCAAAAATCTTATGCAGAACCCGAACCCGTGCCCTCGCTTTGCTAGCCAGACACGCTGCCGACGACACCATACATACGATTTTTTTAAACGCTTTTTTTAAAGCAATGAAGCATTGTTTTATACAGGCGAGCTGTTTACTAACCCTTCAGTAATCGTTATTAAAATCATAACACCGAATTTATTGGAAGGATGAAAACGCTGAGCATGCCACCAAAAAAAAAAAACAAAAAAAAAATCCACTTTTATGCCGAAGTCCGTCTAATTGCTTGTACTGGTTAGCAATAAGTTGAATTTATATGCATTTTGGATGAAATTAATAATTAAGAGAAGAGTTAAGTACGTGCTGCTACCCGTATTCTGCATGTCTAATCGCACAGTGGCGCCGGCATGCGGCGGCCAATGGAAACACTGCGATTGCATATATGCCGCTGCACCAAAAGATGCTGCTCGCGATCAATATATTTCGCGCCAATCCCAATTGTCAGCACAGTGCGTTGGCTGCCATCGCGTCTAACCCTCTAAGGCGGAATATGTCTGCCCCTAATTTTCGACTAACACCGTTTATTTTGTAGTAGTACATACTATTTTCCAGCTTAATAAAAAGAGTATTCCATTATTTCTTAGAAACTGTGCCTATACAGATACAGCGATCTATTCTTCTCTATACACTCGTCTCCTCGTGCTTTCGCGTGCCTTTCCCGCCGGACTCGGCAGTGCCGCAGTGAAAGTGGATTCGCAGGGGGGAGTAAGGGAGTAAGTCGCGAGCGCCTGTATCCTCGTCGTCACCCGCCGCGGAGCAAGCGAGAGAGAAACCGAGCTGCAGACAAGGCGGCGCGCAGCGGGGCGTCGCTGGCTGTGTCGTCCCCTCGCTTCTGGTCCGTCTCCTCTCAACCCTCCCCCCACCCTGCCGTCCGCCCCGGTTCCTGAAACCGCTCTCTCCACTTCGTCGTATCCGAACTGATCAATGGGAGCCCGGTGCCGATGCGTTGTTGAAAGTTTGGAAAGCACTTTATTGATCCGCTTGCCCCGCTGCCCGCGCCGCGGGAGTCTCGCTAGGGCAAGAAAAATATATACGAATGAAAAACCAAGGCGGGCTTAGGGCGAGGACAAGTAAGAACAGAGTGCTTTACGTCGAATATATAGAAGCGCAGCTTGCGGAGCTTTGGTGGGAGAAGTAGAAGAGAGGGTGGCGTGGATAAGACGAACTCAACCAGACGCGGCCTTTCTTCATGCTAACTGCATTGCGCGGCCGAGGTTTGCGAGTGCATTTGTACATACTCGCGCCTGCTTGCGGCGCGGGAACCCTCTGTGCCGTTGCAGCAACCAATGCCTCTCCAGCCCTCTTTCACCTTCTCCTGCCGCCTACCCCCCTGATTTCGTTCGTTGGGGCAGAGAGAAAGAGATTCCTGGGAGAAAACAGGGAAATCGAATTTAGGAGCACTTCTGCGCAAGTGACAGGCCCTCGCGCGCCGGTTTGTTTGCTGCTTGAGTTGCGCCGAGAAAAAGAGGCGCTGCCAGCTTCTTCCTCTCTCCGCCCTCTCACCGTCCTCTCCTTTCGCTTTCCGTCCGCCCTCTCGTTGTCGCCGCATCGTCTTTTAAGCTCACCAGAAAAAAAAAAGAAAGAAGAAAAATAGTGTGCGTCTGTGGATGCGTGTTGTTCCTCTCTGGGTGCTCTGTGCCTGAGCCTCTCTGTTGATCGTTCTCTAGACGCTGTGTTCCCCGTTGTCTCTATTTGGGCTGCTCGGCTGTCCCCCTGCTCCTCTATTTGTTGTGCAGAGGCAGCAGCTCGCCTTCCACGCTCGCTGGCTTACTTGCTTCGTTTCGGGTGTCTCCTTTCCCGCCGCGTCGCCCTGCTGTCTATTTCTGCTGCGTGATCCGTTTTGCGCGCAGCCGACTCTGTGTTGACACCGTAGCAGCACTTCCTTTTTTTTTTTTTTCAGTATTATTACTTTTCTTCTACTAGGAAGGATTGAGACGTCGCTTCCGAACCTAAAGGGAAGGAGTTTCGCTCTGTTTCCTGTAACTAGTTGCGTTTCATTTTTAGTTATCTCTTGACCTGCGTTATTCTTAACGGGAAGAGTAAGTTGGAGTAACGACTTCACAAAGGGTGGTAGTTTTATGCATTGCAGGTGCCTTAAAGCATGTTGTACTTGACACAGAGATGTCTCCAAAGGTCCCTGCAACCAACGAATCTTAGAGCATAAGACTCTGCCTCCATGCAGCGTTCAGAATTCCTGCAGTAACGGCGGCAAATGTTGCGGAACTATGCGTCGGGTTACGTTTGAGTTTTCACATCAATGGGTACATGGAAGACATTGCATGAAAACAAAACAAAAAAAAAAAAAACAAAGAACGGCGCTGCTGTCAGTACGCCGTAACTGGAAACCCTTGAGTTCGGCTGTCGGTCGGTAAGAATGCTATACACACGTAGGCAAACTTATCTGGGGAGTATGTATAGGCAGGAAGTACATTTTCCTTTCTGTGCAGTGCACAGACCCTTTTGGTATGATGCGTGCACATTACCGGGGTCACGTGGCGTGAGTTTGGTCACGTGACCGAGATTATTCTTGCTTGTGTAGTCAATTGAGTGGGAGCTTCTCACCATGGTCTCGTTGGTTCCCGCCTGAAAGGAGTAAACACTGTTGTTTTGTGCCAACGTTTTGTCGCAGCCTTTGGGTGCTGCAAGCGTCAATGGGGTTTCGTGGAATGATGGATAGAATATAGGAGCGTCAACTTTGAAACGGGGTGGTAGCAGTAGATATAATGCTCATTTTTCTCCATATATCTTAATTATTGATATAGAATGGTTAATTAAACCATCATTCTATTTATTAAATTTTGTTCCTGCATTACAAACATTATGTCACTTCTCTGCTTTTAAGCCACCAATCTTCCAGTCGTTTTTTGCTAGTTTCCACCGCCGGTTTATTCACCCGGCCACTGTTATCTCTAAACCCCAGAGCTTCAGGAACATTGATTGCGCCTGCACCAACTTCCGGATGGATACCATTACATTCGAGTATAATATGGTCAATTGTTTCACTGGAGTTTCCACATACAGCACATGCGTCATCTCCATTGTTAAATTTCTTTTTGTAGCTGCGTGTTCTAAGGCACCCTGATCTAGCTTCAAAAAGTAGGGCACTGCCTCTTGAGTTATCAAAGAAATCTTCCTTCCTGATCTGCATTTTCCACTTTCGGTATAATTCCACACTGTTTCTTTTCCATCGAATTTATCCAATTTTTACCTTTTTTTTTTTACCTGTTGCTTTATGCTCTTTATTTCTCCGTCCTTGTTACTAGCATACTTACTTGTTAGTTTCCTAGTTCTTTTCCTCCATTGTGAGTCAACGCTTTTTAGGTACAGGTATTTAAATACTTTAGCTGCCCATCTGTTGCTGTCCAATTTCCTCAGGCGTTCCTCATATAATATTTTACTCTGAGCGTCCCGTACTTCGAAAGATGCCCAGCCCATATCTCCCTGTACCGCCTCATTTGTAGTTTTGCCGTGGGCACCTATAGTGCTAATCGTCCAACGGATCTCTGCTTTGTTTCTAATGTCGACTGTACCTCTGATTTTAGGCACAAAACCGCATTTCCGAAAGTAAGTCCGGGCACCATAATTCCTTTCCAAATACCCTTCAAAACCTGATACCTATTGTATCCCCACAATGCCTTATGCTTCATTATCCCGGCATTCCTTCGCCCTTTGGCCTTAAGTGATTGCTCATGCTTTCCAATGTATGCCAATCCTTCGTTTACCCATACCCCCAGATATTTATATTCTGCTACTCTAGGTATTTCAAGGCCTTGTATTTTAAGACCCTGATCAGTTGAGCCGTTGAAAATCATCAGACCCGACTTCACTGCGCTGAAACTGAAGCCTTCGTCTCCGCAATACTTAACTAGAGTTTGCAATTCTTCCAGACTCTCAGCTAGCAGCACAATATCGTCTGCATACATCAAACCGGGGAGGCGCTGCTCTACCGCCTTTCCACCTAATATATATGACAGGTTAAAACCTAGGTTACTGTCTTGTATCCTCCTTTCCAGGTTTATCATATAAAGCATGAACAGCAACGGTGATAGAGGACAGCCTTGTCTTAATCCTTTGCATACTTTGACATCCTCGGTACTTCTTATCCCTTCCCACGTAATTTCTACTTTGTTATTCATTATAGTGAATTCAGCTACCACTGTTGATCAATGGGGCGAAAACGCGGAGTGTAAGGAAAGGGATTTTGCTTTAATTAATGACAACGCAGTGACTAATGGAGGGGTGAAAGGAACACAAGTGTAGCGCTATAAGAGACATCAAGAGTGGGTCGCGCAGAAACTGCGAGTTAATGATATGCCAGGTGAAATGAATGAATGAATGAATTAATTAATAATGAAGTCTTCATTTGAATGAAGAAATGGCTCTCGGCCGCTGTTTGGGTAATTAGGGAATTAGGAGGGATGGGAGTGTAGTTTCTTCAAGGTTCTTCAAGCTGTTGGTCGTGGCTTGCCATGGTGCCGATCTGCGTGCTGTAAATCGACCTCTCTGATACTACTCGAAGCAGGCATGCTCTCACTGCCAAAGCTGGCAATGGTTGTTGTATTGCGTTGCTTTATAGCATTTGATCTGCTAGGGTGGGCATGTCGTCGTGTGGAATATGCGTAGTTTTGTTTCTTTCTTGTGAAAATGATGCGCATTGCCATATAAGATGTCTTAAGTCTGCTGTACACTGTTCGTACGCAACATATTCCAGGTGAAATAAAACAGAAATGGGCATGGGCCTGGCATATGCTAGGCGAAGACAAAATTACCGGTGGTCGGAGGGCAACGGAGTGCTTTCCAAGGGAAGGCAAGCTAGCAGGTGGCGGCAGGCAGCCAGGCGGGTGGATGAGATGATGAAGTTTGCGGGGATCAGGTGGATGCAGTTAGCATAGGACAAGGTTAATTAGAGGGAGAGGGTAGTGGCTTATGGCAGTGGGATGGGCTTATGATCATTTTGCCATTTATACTGTTTCTCACAGCCGTCAGTGATTATGCGCAATGTTACCGAGGTAAACGAACCTGCAGCAGGCGTGCGTCTGGCACGTCGGTTTCAACTGTGCATGCGCAATAGCGACTACAGCTGTACAGTGCTAAACAGAAGAGCTAAGTGGCACACGAGGAGGAGGAGGAGGAGGAGGAGGAGGAGGAGGAGGAGGAGGAGGAGGAGGAGGAGGAGGAGGAGGAGGAGGAGGAGGAGGAGGAGGAGGAGGAAAGGCAGGGAGGTTATAACCAGTAAAAGCAACCGGTTTGCTACCCTGACCAGGTGAGGCCACAGCACGGACACGTGCACGACGGTTATTGTTGCACAGAAGACACACTTCTAATTAGTCGAGACATTTAATGTTGTGATCTCTTATAGCACGAAGACACAATTGAAATGCCAGCTAGCTCCTGTTTTCTTTATAATCGTTCTGTTGAATGGTCCGCTTAGGACGACCAAATATGGCTCCCCTGATAAAAAATCATTGACGGCGGCATAAGCATCACGTATATGCTAACCGTGTGCGTAATGATTGAATTTCATGAACGAGCACCATGATATAACTCTAGCGTTGACCTTGCTATATTTTGGTCAAAAGTGTTCCGCTTGTTTCCGGCTTCTTTTTGGTATTTATATGATGTTTTAGTTTTTATGACGATCAGTTCAGTTCAGTCGTTCAGTCGTGTCCGACTCTTCGTGACCCTATTGACCATGTTACGCCACGCTTTCCGGTCTCTCACTATCTTCCTAACATCACATAATTTCATCTGCAGTGCCTCGAGGATGCCATCTAACCATCGCGTTCGCTGCCTACCCCTTCTCCGGCGACCCTCAACCTTTCCCAACATCAAATCTTTCTCCAGCGACTCCTCTCTTCTCATGAGATGACCAAAGTAGCTGAGCTTTAACTTTAGAATTTGACCCTCCAATGAGCAGTCAGGGTTTATGGTCGACAATATTGACTGATTTGATCTTCTGGCAGTCCAAGGAACTCTCAAGAGTCTTCGCCAGCACCACAATTCAAACGCGTCAATTCTTCGGCGGTCAGCCTTTTTCACAGTCCAACTCTCGCATCCATACATCACAACTGGAAAGACCATAGCACGAGTTATACGGATCTTGGTTGGCAGACTAATGTCTCTGCTCTTTACTAGGCGGTCAAGGCTAACCATTGCTCTCTTTCCCAGAAGCAGGCGTCTCCTAATTTCATGGCTGCAGTCTCCTTCCGAGGTAATCTTGGCGCCCAAGAAGAGAAAATCTGTCACAGCTTCCACTTCTTGTCCCTTGATGCTCCAGGACTTGATAGGGCAAGACGCCATGATCTTTGTCTTTTTAATGTTCAGTTTAAGCCCAAACTTCTCACTCTCTTCTTGTACGCGCATCAGAAGTCTCTTGAGTTCCGCTTCACTTTCTGCCATTAAAGTGGTATCATCCGCATATCTAAGGTTGTTGATACGTTTTCCAGCAATCTTCACTCCAGCTGAAGACTCGCCCAGACCAGCCTTCCTCATGATGCACTCTGCATATAGGTTAAATAGGCAGGGCGACAGTATGCAGCCTTGCCTCACTCCTTTCTCAATCGGAAACCAATCAGTAAGACCGTGCCCAGTTTTGACTGTGGCCTCTTGCCCTTCATACAGGTTCCTGAGGACACAGATGAGGTGAATTGGAACTCCCATCTCTTGGAGAGCTTGCCACAATCTGCTGTGATCAACGCAGTCAAACGCTTTCGCATAGTCAATAAAGCAGAAGTAGATGGGTTTCTGGAACTCTCTTGCTTTTTCCATGATCCAGCGAAGGTTGGCAACTTGGTCTCTAGTTCCTCTGCCCTTGCGAAACCCAGCTTGCACGTCCGGAAGCTCCCGATCCACATACTGCTGCAGCCTACCTTGGAGGATTTTCAGCATCACCTTGCTAGCATGCGAAATAAGCGCGATCGTGCGGTAGTTGGAACAATCTTTGGCACTGCCTTTCTTTGGAATGGGGATGTAAACTGACCTCCTCCAATCCTGTGGCCACTGCAGGGTTGTCCAAATCTTCTGACATAATGTATGCAGAATGTTAACAGCGTCATGGTTGAGGTTTTGAAGCAACTCAGCTGGAATTGTATCAATTCCGCTAGCTTTGTTCTTCGCAAGGCTGGCTAAGGCCCATTCAACTTCACTCTTCAGGATGCCCGGCTCGAGATCAGTGACCACAACCGTCTTATGTTGGGTTTGCACATTCGGGTCCTTCTTGTACAGTTCTTCTGTGTATTCCTGCCACCTCTTCTTTATCTCTGCGGCTTCAGTGAGGTCCTTGCCTCGTTTGTCCTTTATCACGCCCATCTTAGCACAGAAGCTTCCTTTGATATCTTTGATTGTCTTATACAGAGCTCTTGTGTTCCTTAATTGGCTGTTGTCCTCAACTGCTTGACACTGTATGTTCAGGAAGGCATTCTTATCTCTCCTTGCTATGTTCTGAAAATCCGCATTGAGAACCTTGTATCTTTCTCTTTGCCCCATAACTTTTGCCATCCTCCTTTCCTCAGCTATTTGCAAAGCCTCTTCAGATAACCATTTTGCTTTCTTGCATTTCTTTTGCTTTGGAACTACCTTAGTAGCAACTTCTTGTATTATATCACGAACATCAGTCCACATCTCTTCGGGCTCTTTGTCTTATAGATCTCATTCTTGAAATCGATTCCTCACTTCCACAGCATATTCTAATGGAACTTGATCCAGATTACACCTGAAAGGCCTTCTAGTTTTCTGCGTTTTTCTCAATCGAAGTTTAAACTTGGCAACAAGAAGCTGATGATCGGTGCCACAATCGGCCCCAGGCCTTGTTTTTACTGCTTGTATAGCGCTTCTCCATCTCTGTCGGCAAATAATATAATCGATCTGTTCCTATACAGACCGTCCGGCGAAGTCCATGTGTAAAGGCGCCTCTTGTGCTGTTGAAAATGGGTATTCGCTATGGTCAGGTTGTTTTCTTGACAAAACTCTACTAGCCTCTGCCCAGCTTCATTTGGCTCACCAAGACCGAACTTGCCTGTAATTCCGGATATTTCTTCACTCCCTACCTTAGCATTCCAGTCTCCTATGAGAAAAACGACGTCTGATGATGGAGTGCGGTCTAAAAGGCATTGTAGGTCCGCATAAAATCTCTCAACGTCAGCTTCTTCAGCAGTAGTGGTCGGTGCATAGACTTGGATAACTGTTATGTTGAAAGGGTGACCTTGGATCCGAAGTGAAATCATTCGGTCGTTTTTGGGGTTGTACCCTAGCACTGCTTTGCCCATTCTTCTGTTTACTATGAGAGCGACCCCATTCCTTCTCTTGGATTCGTGCCCACAATAAAAGACATAATGGTCGCCGGAGTTAAATTCTCCCATTCCGATCCACTTGAGCTCGCTGATACCCAAGATATCAATGTTCAATCTGTCCATTTCTCGCTTGACGATATCCAGTTTACCTTGCGTCATAGATCTTACATTCCATGTTGCTATGTGATACATCTCCTTGCAACATCGGACTTTCCGGTCGCTTCCCGACACATCCACAACTGAGCGTCCTTTTGGCTTTAGCCCAGCCGCTTCATTCGTCCTGGAGCTACTAGGAATTGCCCTTTGTTCATCCCCAGTATCATATGGGACGCCTTCCAACCTGGGGGGCTCATCTTCCGGCGCCATATCATTAATGGTATTGTGACTGGCCATAGGGTTTTCTTGGCAGGAAATACTGGAGTGGGTTGCCATTACCTTCTCCAGTGAATCACATTTTGTCAGAACTCTCTGCCGTGACCTGTCTATCTTGGGTGGCCCTACACAGCAGAGCTCACGACTTCATCGAGTTTCGCAAGCCCCTCCGCCACGACAAGGCAGTGATCCATGAAGGGGTTTTATGACGATAATAACTCACAATTATAGGCCCATATACAAAGCGTATTTATTTTCCACAGTTGTCGTTGTAGCATGCGGAAATATGCCAAGATTGGCAAATAGTTTGAGCAGGATTGCTATGCGTATTCAACTTTATATTTCAATTCAATGTTCAGTTATTTAACTTTCACATATTAGTATGATCGCATTGAGAGGTCTGCAGAGCGCAATGCTGCATGGACGGGCATCTTACCATCCATAAGAAAAGACAAACGCATTGTAAGCAACACCACACAGTAGAAGAAAGAAAGAGAAAGGAATACTAGCTATCTAGAAATGTAGCTTTAAAGCAAACAGATCTTTTTCGTTTTTTTTTTTAAGTTTCTTGTGAAGCCGATTGTTGAATATATGCTGGTATGTTGTCCTGTGAGAGCTTCCTTATTCAGTTACTCTTGCATCTCATAAAGTGCCGTTGGAACGCACGTTATTTTTCTGCGTTCTTAAAAGCTTGTAATGCACAAAACTGATTTCTTTTGCAAAAAGAAAAGAAGAAACAACAACTTATTTTTCATCCTTATGCCGTCCCCTTTAAGGTCAGTTTCATCAATATTGGGCTATTTACTTCTTGAAGCTTACTAACAACTTGAAAACGTTTTAACTGTCCGTATCACCTAAAATGCCTGTTATGAGCGTGGAGAAACAAATCCTTCTAGCTCATAATGCTATTTCGTTGAATCACTATTTCCCACAGTGCGCGCTTAAGCTAGCTCGTTTTGTTATACTACTTTCTAGGCGTTCTTTATAATAACTGGTGTGTATTTTTTGTTTTCTCTTATAGATCCACTAGACCCGGATTTCCAATCTAAAATGGCTGCTCATTTCCTTCTTATGACCGCGAGGCTGTGCTAGCCGTAATATCTATTCTTTAGAGACGCTATAGCATACAACTGCAAAGCCGATATCCAACTCAGTTGTTCTGATGCCCTTATGCCCGCAACCTTTATTTTAGAAATGAATCGCACTTAAAACGTGAAATGATTGAGTGCAGTCCGTGGCCTCTAATCTCGACGTCTTTCTTTGCTGCTTTCGAGTGTATAATCTGTAAATATATAAAGGCATGTGCCAGTTAATCAACCTGCATAGGGTCATGATTGGAATCCACACGCGCACAGATAGTAAAAAAGTAACACGTGTAATTTAATTTCTTGTTCGTCTCTTTTCATCTGCCATTATAAAAACTTGATTAATAGCTCGGCTTTTAAAACCGAAATCGTTATCTTCGCTATTTTAACTGAGCTTCTCTCTGGGAACAAATGCATGTAAAAGAAAAAAGAAGGCGGGCCTATGCATGTTCTCTCAGAACGATAAAGAAAGAAAAGGGCGCGCATATATCTGTACGTTTGTATGTAGTATAGCGAAATGTGTCTATATATTTGTACATGCTAGCGTGATAGATAAAAAAAAAAAAGCGGCGCTGAAGTAAAATGGTCAAAAGAGACTGCTTTTGTGCTGCCGCTGGAGGTGCATTTTAATAACAGAAATTTTTGCCACACCCTTTCGCTCAGAACTTCGCAATCAATGAATGCACTCCTCTGGGTGAGCGCAGAGCTTCGCAAGGCCCCCCCTAGGAAAGCTGCTTCGGTTCATGCAAAATTAATTTCAGGACCCGTCGCCCCGTCTATGTTTCATCCGAACTGATGCCCACGGGCGCTGACTTATTTTTATTCTTTGTTATCTTTTTGTTCTCTGTCGTGCCACTCTCTTCGTTTTTTAGCGCCTACATAGCTATAGTGTCTGGTGTATATGCATTTATTTTGTGATCCTTCAAATGTAGTATGCGAACAAGAGGTGTAGATATTGAGAAACTTCTACCATGCACGTGACCGGTGCCCATCGGACCCTCATGTGGTGAATCTATTTCTTTGTTTACTTTGGCTTCTTTCTTTTTTGTGCGGCTGACTTGAAGCGTCTTTTAAATAGCCCTATATCCTTCGATTGAACACGAACCTGGATCAATGGGAACTTCGATTGTGAGCGTTTTTCCCGCGCTGAGTTTCTTTCTATCAAAACTTTAAGCGCAACAGAGACAATACACAGACAAGATAGGACAGGACTTGCGCTATCTGGACTTGCGCTTCTTTCTGTTTTGTTGGTGCCTGCTTCGAAAATGTATACAAGGTTATGGTTGGTCACACCGATGATGTCTTATTGCAGCCAAAGATAGTAAAGTCAGGAAACTTCTGCAATAAACGATAATGCGGTTCGTGAATCCGAGCGAATGAGCTAAAGAAAACTGACTGTGACACGAGTTCTTTTGAGCTGCACCGTCTTTAACTATGATGTGCAGCTGAAAGAGAGCATATAGGTTGTAATATTCTGCAAACTCAGAGACAATACACAGACAAGATAGGACAGGACTTGCGCTATCTGGACTTGCGCTTCTTTCTGTTTTGCTGGTGCCTGCTTCGAAAATGTATACAAGGTTATGGTTGGTCACACCGATGATGTCTTATTACAAAAACACAGCCAAAGATAGTAAAGTCAGGAAACTTCTGCAATAAACGATAATGCGGTTCGTGAATGCGAGTGAATGAGCTAAAGAAAACTGACTGTGACACGAGTTCTTTTGAGCTGCACCGTCTTTAACTATGATGTGCAGCTGAAAGAGAGCATATAGGTTGTAATATTCTGCAAACTCATGAAAAGCTGAAGTGACGTGGTAGTGCATCTCTAAATCTAAATCTCTAACTCTAAATCTTCACAGCCATCTCTTATTTTTAGACACGTTTGGTTAGTCCGTCAATGATACCAAACTACGGTAGTCCAAAGAAGTTCAGGCAGTAGTTCGTAGTCAAGTAAGTTCTTTGAGCGCTATAAGCTTGCGTGCTTGCGTGCGTGCGTGTGTGTGCATGCGTGTGTGTGTGTGTGTGTGTGTGTGTGTGTGTGTGTGTGTGTGTGTGTGTGTGTGTGTGTGTGTGTGTGTGTGTGTGTGTGTGTGTGTGTGTGTGTGTGTGTGTGTGTGTGTGTGTGTGTGTGTGTGTGTGTGTGTGTGTGTGTGTGTGTGTGTGTGTGTGTGTGTGTGTGTGTGTGTGTGTGTGTGTGTGTGTGTGTGTGTGTGTGTGTGTGTGTGTGTGTGTGTGAGAGAGAGAGAGAGAGAAAGAGAGAGAGAGCCTAGCTCGACACAAGTTATATTTAGAAGCAGAACTTAGTGGCCCGTTCTAGACTATTCTAAAACTTTCCAGCAGTGCACTTTCTGCTGAGTTCTACTCTCGAGATCGGTAATTTTCTTTTGCCCAGTTTACCGTATACATTTGCTTCTTCTGCACTATTTGATGTTCCTCTTTAAATGTTTTCATCTTTTATTTCCAAAGTGATGCGCGTTTCGTATGTATATTTCTTCCTATCAGCGACTGCTGCACTTTTAAGGCGGAAGCCCTTAGTTACTTGCCTCATGAGTCGTGTGAGCAAAAAGTGTGTACAACAAAACCTTATTTCGTATGAAAATTGTGACGCAACCGTTCTTTGTACATGCAGCTTTCAGGGTGATGTACCATTTCGTTTCCCATTTTAGGCTCAAGTTGTAAGCTACTGCATGCGATATGAATTCGAAACAACGACACATGCATCTCAACTCCAATTGTATGTCGTTAATTGTTAGTGTATGTGTCCACCGAGAAATGCATAGGACAGATAATGCACCTTCCTTTCCCTCAATCACACTAAGGACGTTTAAAGGGATTGAACACTGCAGTCTAAGCGTCAATTTTTTTTTTTTTTTTTTTGGCGCGATGTGAAGCTTCCTGTCTCGAGTGGTCGATTTTGTAACGGTTTTGCAAGAAACGTATGCAGTAGAAAAATTTCACCGATAAAGTTTCGATCAGCGCATGCGCCCGTTTTTAAGCAGTCCGATGCTGGAAAACATGAGTAGTGACCGCGATGACGATTATGTGCCAACAAAACTGATGTACCGAAAACTAATATAATTTCACCCGCCAGACAGTAATTAGACATTATTTAGTACACAGTATACCATCAAGCTTCTCAGCTACTTTGGTCATCTGATGAGAAGAGAGGAGTCGCTGGAGAAAGATTTGATGTTGGGAAAGGTTGAGGGTCGCCGGAGAAGGGGTAGGCAGCGAACGCGATGGTTAGATGGCATTCTCGAGGCATTGCAGATGAAGCTATGTGATGTTAAGAAGATAGTGAGAGACCGGAAAGCGTGGCGTGACATGGTCCATAGGGTCACGAAGAGTCGGACACGACTGAACGCCTGAACTGAACTGATACCATCAAGCTTAGTTTCTACTCCCAAGGATGTTACGGAACAGGAGCGCGCGCATCACCGATTGAATATTTAGTGGGCCATGGTCAACCCTTTGTCAAAAATATTCAAAACACTGTGGCACCATCTAGTGCCAAATGCTAAAAGCACATCATATATGCGATTCGAAAGGAGGCTGGTTTTTTCTGATGGGCGCGTGCAAAATATAATAAAGCAACGCGAGCACTTTTCAATGTATAGAGAACACTGCGCACTTACGAACACCAGTGGCATTTTTCAAATACGTGATCAAGCGGGTTGCTACAGTCATAATTACAGCGTTTCGCCGCAAGAGGCGACACCGGTCGCTTTCATGTGACTTTCAGTGCCAATTAAAATTATGAACCCTCGTTTCTTAGATATTGTAGAGCTCGGTTTATTCCATTCCAGACAAACCGTTCTCATTTCCACCATAACGTATTTCATATTTTATTAGTGTTCTGTCCCTTTAACACTTACCCAAAACTTGTTGCAGTCTCTTATCGCTAAACTGCAAAACAAAGCACATGCCAAACAGTGCTTTCGCGCGTCTTATGAGGTTAAAACGGAGATAAATTCGTGCAAGTATTTTCAGTATCTTCTTATTTTCGGTATTCGGCGGGTACCCGTTATCCGCTGAATACGTCGACAGCCAAGAAATTAGCTTCAATAAAACAAAAAAAAAAAGTTTTTAAGCTGCCAACTGTAACTTCGCGTAAAGAAAAAAGAAAAAAACAAACGCGCTGGCTACTGAGCCACATTGGAATTTGTATAATAAAACTGGGGAAACAGTCATCGCCAAGTAACACGTACAGTCTTGGTCAGAAGTTTTAAGGCCAAATGATTTTCGTCTAAGCCGCGAAATGGAGCCATCATGCCATCATTAAAGGTCAAAGGGCATTTCAAATGCTGCGAAATGATTTCTCATCACAACAAGAGAATGTCTCAAAGCATTTCATGACCATTTAGCATTTAATGGCGCCGTAACGGCTTCACCTTGCGGCCGGGACAAAAATCATTTGGCTTCAGGATTTTTGACCAAGGCTGTACCTATAGGCATTGTTGCAGAGTGCTTGCTGGACGATGAAATCCATGCGTTCCCGTCCGACATCTAGTAATCTAAAACTTGCTTCAGTATTCGAGCAATCAAGATTTATTTTAAACCTTAGAACTACCACGAATGCAAATCTGACTATAGCGCTGTCGACAGGATGGCTGAACGCGAATAGTGTCGAGGCGCCGAACATTATATTTGCGCAGCCGATTGGATTACACTGCTACGATGATTTAGAGATGCCGAAGACCTTATTGGCGTAGCCGACATGGTTTGTTTGCTGCGACGGTGTCGATGGTACGGATTTACTGCGCCCTATAGCTGTATGATGGACACCTCTGCGCTCAAAGCCTACAAGGCACGTGTTCGCTTTTTAAGAGAGACTAGCCTGATTGACAGACTGTGACTTTCTCACCTCCTCTCCTCTTCTACCCTACCGCTTTAATCCCCCATTCCCCTTCCCCAGTGCAGGGTAGCCAACCGGAATTAATTCTTGCTGGTTAACATCCCTGCCTTCCGCCCTTTTTTTCTCCTCCTCCTCCTCGAAGTTGATGGTGTTACGAAAGGATTCTTTGAGATAGCATTGACAGTGCCGACGCTGTTGGTCACCCTTCTCACTAAAGATAGTGGTCCAGCACCGGGGTCTGGCTTTCCAGAAGGCTTGCCGTTAGCACGAGTAACAGGGGCCAGTAATAAGATTTCAGACAAGCGCAGCAATGTATGTCCAAGATTATACATATATAGGCTCTCTCATATTTGTATGTGGTGAAGACAGGTTCTCTTCCATTTTCTTCTTTTTCCGATTGCCGGGTTTTACAGAAACTTGACTGATCAATGTCAAACTGTTTGTAAGCAAGGAATATGGGCAACATATTTGCAACGAAAATCACATTGTATTATTATTATTATTATTATTATTATTATTATTATTATTATTATTATTATTATTATTATTATTATTATTATTATTATTATTATTATTATTATTATTATTATTATTATTATTATTATTATTATTATTATTATTATTATTATTATTATTATTATTATATGAGCAGTTTGTGCATGATTCTCAGGAATAGCGACGCGACAACGATAACACAAAAATAGCCCTTCGCTTACGGCGCGGTTCAAGTGTCCACAGAGCAAGTGTGACAGATACTGCGCTTTTGCCTTCCTGTGAACCAATTATTATTATTTATTATAGAGAGACGACACGAGCGTGCACTATATATCAAGTTTTAATAGGCAAACCTTCTACCCGCCCCACTGACTCTCCGCGGCTGCTTGAGCGCTGGCCCTGCCCATCTAGCTCCAGACAAGTTGACACTTGAAAAGCATGTGGTGGCGGCTAAACAGTAAAATATCACCCATCCTCCAGGCACATAAAAGTAAAATATATAAACTGCATGGAACTCTCCGTGACACCTGTGTGGGACATTGCAATTTCAAAAAAGATGTCAGGACTGTTTCACTTTCCTTTGCAGTTACCACCCGATTGCAAAAATCGCGGGTCACAGACGCAATCGTGCGCAAAGACCGGCGGGACGAATAGAAACCTTCCAAAACAAACCGGATGCGAGCTGCCAACGCAAGTGTGTTTTACACTGACGCGCTCACTTGCACATGTGGTCGCTCAGTTCCAATGCCTCATTATATCACATACGAGCAACTCTCTACATTTCCGTACAGTGAAAAATAAGGTTTAGGTTTCTGACCAAATAGCGAGCAATCCGAGAATAAATAATAAAACATATATGAACAAGAAAAAGGAAACGACGCGCAGAACCTTACAAGGGGGGTAGTTTTACTGCTAACGGTTCAAGGCGATGCAATGCACAATGTCTGCTTTTATGACGAAAGCCATATGTGCCTCATTAGCAACGGAACCTGCTGGGCGCACCGTCGGCGCTGTACAGAAAAAGTGTTCCCGAAAAGTTGGTATGACGTCTTCGCGAGTCACGTGGCCACAGATGTCGGTTATACATCTTAATATGCGTGACGTCACTATGGCGAATCCACCTCTTATTTATCCTTCTCATGCTTTCTATAGCTGCGGCACGTATGCGGGCGGGCTTGGGTTGGTTGGTTGGTTGGTTCATAGGAAGGGAAAGGCGCAGTATCTGTCACACTTGCTCTGTGGACACCTGAACCGCGCCGTAAGGGAAGGGATGAAGGTGGGAGTGAAAGTGGATAGAGAGAAAGGGGGGGTCGTAGTGGAGGGCTACGGAGTAATTTCGACCACCTGGGGATCTTTAACGTGCGCTGACATCGCACAGCACACGGACGCCACTTCGTTTCGCCTCCATCGAAACGCAGCCGCCGGGGCCGTGTAAATTTGTTTATGACAACGGGTAATAGAAATGCTGCCATTTGTGGCTTTTGCGCAGTCCTCCACTGTCCCCATGTATATATACCTACCTAATGCAGTATATTTACGTCTGTGCAATGATTGAGGCTTACATAATTGATCCTCAACCAGGTTAAGTTAATTATATACAAATGTACTTGCAAGAGCATTACATTGCAACTGCCCGCATAGTATGAATCGCACATGCAGAATAAACAATGGTTGCACTTAGACTTCTACTTCCACAGATCCTTTATATTCGTTGGGCGAAATAGTCGTCATTCTTTTGGGGAACTTTTTTGTGTTTCATATGGTGTACAATTTTCTTGAGCTATCTTTTTCTTATACTTTGTCCTTGTAACCGACTACACGAAAACATCGCGATCTAAGCACTATATAAACTAGCTGCGCAAAGGAACAATATCTCGTATGATTCAGTAAAACAAGCTTTTGGGCGAGTTGGTAGCTTACATTTGACATAGCCGCAGCGAAAAAACACAATCACAGAAGGAAGACACGTACACAAGGACTTCCTTCCAAGGTCCTTGTGTACGTGTCTTCCTTCCGTGATTGTGTTTTTTCACTGCGGCTATGTCGAATCTCGTATGATCTCGCATAGCAACTTCTTAGCGGTACCGCAGTATCTATTTTATCTTACTTTTATTTTTGTGTGTGTAAGACTACATGTCTTCCCATTGCTTTTAGTTTATCAAGTTTAGAACTATGTTTTCTTTTTCATTTCTGAGATTTTGCTATGTGGCAAATGATAGAGTTGTAAGTATAGATATACTATATGTGATAGTGGAGGCACTTTTCATCCAGACATCTTATCAGACTCCTGCGCTTATATATATTGTTGTCCGTCACTCAGCTAGAGGGTGAATTTTTCATCCCTAGCAGCCGTTGTTCTAGCTTCCTTTAGTCGTTCTATCTCTGTGTACTGGTTCTAAATTCGCCTACGAACTGTGGCTCTAAATTTGTGGTAGAGCATCCGCCTCGCATTCGGGAGGTACGGGGTTCGATCCCCAGTGCCGCCGGGTACCCACCGGTTTCCAATGGGCACAAGATTTCCCCCGGCCTGGTGCTCGGCTCTTTGGGGGTGAAATGCTTGGGAAAAGGGGCCATGAACCAAAATGTTGGTTCAAGAACAAGAAAAAGGGCCACATAATGGGCTGTTGCCGCGCAAGGCGGACTTATTGTTGTCCGATGGCGGAACGAATCACTGCCACATCGGCGCAACTATTTGGGTGGCCTTGTGGTAGAGCATCCGCCTCGCATTCGGGAGGTACCGGGTTCGATCCCTGGTGCCGCCGGTTACCCACCGGTTTTTAAATGGGTACAAGCTTTCCCCCGGCCTGGTGCTCGGCTCTTCTGGGGTGAAATGCTTGGGAAAAGGGGTTACGGCCCAAATAGTTGCGCCGATGTGGCAGTGATTCGTTCCGCCATCGGACAACAATAAGTCCGCCTTGCGCGGCAACAGCCCATTATGTGGCCCTTACCGAAGCGGTGGCCTTGTGGTAGAGCATCCGCCTCGCATTCGGGAGGTACCGGGTTCGATCCCTGGTGCCGCCGGTTACCCACCGGTTTTTCAATGGGTACAAGCTTTCCTCCGGCCTGGTGCTCGGCTCTTCTGGGGTGAAATGCTTGGAAAAAGGGTCACATAATGGACTTATTGTCCGATTGCGGTGGTGGTAGAGTATAGTCTTTTGGTCTGTCCCGTAGAAAACATGATACTCGTTGCGTTTCATTGGCGTTTCTTTTTCCAACTGCTGGATGGTTCGTGTATTATGCTAAGTCAAATAATTATTGATTGAAATATTCAACCAAATTTCAGTCCTGTACTGCGACTGACGAAGTTTAAGCCTGGCGTTTGATGCGTTAGAGGGGTCTTTGAACGCATTTTATGGAGATGAAGCGTAAGCTCTGTCTTTAAGCATTTTTTCTGGTGTTGCAGGCGCGGAAAGAAAACACCAACCTCATTTTAGCTCCGCCGCAAATTCTATAAGCAATGCGCCCTGTCAAATGTGGCCCACAAATTAGGCGTAAACAACGACACTGCTTTAGTGCTGGGTCCCAGAATCAGCGCTAAATCGTGGTATGCGGGCAGACGTGATCGCATTGCTACTGCCGACCGGCATGAACGGTCTACGCCGTACTATTTATACATACGGTATAGCAAAAAAAAAAAAAAAAAAAAAGACGCTGCTTCGTTGTCGGGTTTATCTGGGCTTTATCCCTGAAGGCAATACATTCTATGCTTACATGACCTATTAAGGCGTGCGCTGCGAGTAGGAACAAAACAAAATCAAAGTAACCCTGTCCGGGCCTCCATGTTTTTGCGTCTTGTTTTTCTTGCACATGCTTCACAACTTGCTCAGTTTGCTGCGCCAGTGTGTAAAGGCATGAGAAATGCTGAGGGAATAACCCCCTTGCATAAACTTGCAAAGTTTCTTATTTTACCGCTAAATTTTAAGAATAACTTTTTGGATAGTATACGCCAAGAAGAAATCTGTTAGAGAACAGTAAATCGTGCAACTGACATGCGTAATTGTGGAGTAATCAATAAGTGACTGCTGAAACTTTGTTCCCTCTAATATTATTAACGTCTGTATGTATTACAAGCATCTCTGTACTGATTGATTTTCTTTTGCACTGCACCAGAAAATTCCCCCATAACACAGTGACAGACGAGAGGTTACGAGACTGATGTTGAGTGTATTCCGCTGTAAAGAAAAAAATAAAGATGGGATGTATAAGTAACCCGCCTGGATAGTTATAGAGAAGTATATGCCCGCCACTGAACTGTGCATTAAACAAGGAAAATAAAACTCTGTCATTCTCTGGTGATGAAACGCTTACGATGTTTCTACTATATATACCATTTGGTGGTGCTCATTGCGCGACATATTAGCTAATTAAAAGGCAATTGTCGTAGATCAACCTCGAACAAACTACTATTTTTTTGTCTTTCGGACACTTCTTTGCTTGGCACATACGTCGGAGACCGTCGACCATATGCACTTCATATTGCCGCAAACTGTGTCATCGATATTGCCACCATGAGACAATATCAATGACGTCGATTATGAGTTCCGCGCGCCCCCTAAGCGATAGCGCCGCGAAATTGTTTGCAAGAAAACCATGCCGAGCCGCGCATTTCGTTCAAAAAAATGTCGAAGAATATATACGCACGTGGTTTGAATTAGAGTACCTGCCCTTTCGCTTCCTCAACCGCCCGCCTCAAAGAGTGACTAGTAAATTCGCTCCTAGCCATAGTACTCTCTGCGTCGCCGGGTCATGTCTCATAAGCTCATTAAATTTCTGTTATGAAACGAAATCACTCCATGTTCGTTGTTGCATTTTGCACAGTCTTCAATATGCAAGTTCGTGACGAGACACCAGCGCCTAACCAATTTATCCGCCCTGTTGAAACGTAGGCCTTGAATTTTAAGCTGAGAAATATATAAATAAAACACGTCTACAGAAATCCCCAAACTGCGGGATTCCATTAAGGTCACGCCATACTTTCTTATTCATTTTACGTGTCCTTTCTTGCCCTAAACGTCACAACATCGACACCACTTCTGTGACATTGCTGGAAGTGCATGTGAACACACTATACTTAAAAAGGTCTCAAGTAATATGCATTAAGCTTGCTAGACAGTCGTTTAATTTTGTAGCTGTGCCCTATTATCTCTGTCCTTATTATTTACCCCGTATAGTATTCCTCGGTAGTCAGGGTAAACAAATAAACAAACAAACAAGCAAACAAACAAGCAAACAAACGAACGAACGAACTAACTAACTAAATAACTATCTATCTATCTAACTAACTTTATCATCTTGAGTGCACTTCAGTGTGTGTGAGCTTGCGCGAAAGTGTTTGATCCTGGACCATTACCTGAGAGTTTGCTCGTGTCTTTTTTTTTTTTTTTTCATGTCCAGATTCACCGACCATGGCGCACCGGCGGACCCGTTTGCACGAGCCGTTCGTAACCTACCCTGTAGAACCGGGCTTTTGTAGACTAGTGACACATTCAGAAGCTCGTTTCTACAGGTATCTTGCGAAACTAGCTGACAGCGGCTAGACCCTCTGGCATGGCTTGGCTTCCCTTGGACCAGCCTGGAGATGGGAATGGTAAGACGACACTAAAAATCGCTCATGCGATTTCAGATCTCAAGGTAAGATTGATCTTTTCGCAGTGTTCTTTTCGCAGGCGATCGTTTACTGCAAACACGTATTAGATGGACTGAGTAAATATTGCAATAAATTTCGTATTTCATTTAGGTCAAGTGTTCATACTTATTTAAAAAGTGCCCGAAAGCATGTAAATTTTCATTACGTGTGTCTGTAGCTTGCTCGCTAAAGTAGTATAGTGCAGTAACCTCACATATGCGGTGTCATACAAAGTCATATAGACATAATGCAGACGTTTAAAAAAGTCATTACCGTCAACCATTTTGTACGATGTTTTATTTATGATGCGTTTTATTTATTTATTCCTAAGTCGGTCGGAACAAGTGAGGCTCTGCTAATATTTCTTGAAATAATTAGGGCCTATTATACATCTTCTTTCTTGTGTTATACATTATTATTATCCTAAAATCAATGACTCACAAGTATAGCGCACGATGGTCAGTGCTAGTGAAGTTAATAAAGTAAATTGCTTGAACGTTCGAACGTTAACTTATTTTTGAAAGTACCAAATGTCCGTTTTGCATTCTTTTTATACGCGGTATTCCACTCATCTCAGAATAATTCATTAGGACGACTCACACCGCTTTTTTAAGTTTCTTTTCTTTATTGCGGGAGGGGGTGGGGGGATATCATTTTCGAGTCTTGGCCACTAAGTAAAGCGCGAAAATATTTATTATTGTTTTACCGTCAAGATCTTTTCGTTTTGTACAGCAGATGCTCGATAGCTCAAATGGCCAGAGAACGAATATTTGTTCTATTTATGTAGACTTCGAATTGAAATAATTTTTTTTCGTCAAACATGCATTGACCGGTGTATGATTTCGAATGGAGTTCCAATTACGCTGTATCGATTTAACGGGTGCCCCTTGTCTTTGCTTTTTTCTTTTTCTGCTTGATTCTTTCTTCCTCGCAGGCAGCCTCCTGTCGAGATCAGAAGGCACCAGTACGGCAAGAAGCTAGACAGAAGGCCATGTCTAAATAAACTACGATCTCCCTTCGTATTGCGTGTTTGGGCTTTTCATTTTCACAATTTGGAGACTGAATTTGGACCTGGAAATTATAAAAGGTGTGCCATACGAGAATAGAAAATTGCATGCTCTTCCACACGGACGTATACAGTATCACTGATATATAAAAAAGCAGGGAGGGTTAAGTCGCGAATACTAAAAAGTAACAATAAAAAAAAGGTTCTTCCGTTAATTGGAGTCCCTGGTCGAGTGGACTGATTATCAGCTTTGACGACTGAGCGATCATCTATTATTAGTTCTTACCACGTTCTTATAATCTTCCTCTCGTTTCAAAAACTGATGTGGCATTGTCTTCTTCATGGTTTTGAATATTTCATTAAGACTAAACCCACAACTGCGATAATTAGAGGCTAAGTAGTAAGTTTTAGGTAATTAATTTAATAATTGTACAGTCTGGCATTAAATTGAATTCGCCATCTCCAAGAGTCTTCCTGTAAATATTTTTTTTTTCTAACTCAAGTTAGCTATATTTAGCAATTTTTGAAGGTGTAACTGAAGCATCCGATCTAGCTATATATGGAACCTCTCTTGAACTTGCGCTGTCTCAAGCATTTTGTGACGTCTGTATTTGGTGCCGCATTAAATCTCTCCGGAAAGCGGCGACTCATCCAGTGACACACCAAGCATATCTGAATGCGACACGATTCATCGTATATATAGCCACGGTATTGAGCAAGACTACACTGATTACTCAGGTATAGGCGGGCGTTCCAATGCTTGCATTTACTTTCAGTCCAATTGTACGACCTTACATAGTGCCGGAAAGGCACACAACAAAAGTGCTGCTGCATGTAGCGATCTCTGCAATAGAATTTTGGTACGTGAAGGATACAAGCCAAACTCTCGTGCCAGCAAACTCCATGGAAGCTCAACACTAATAAGGTATGTATGTTACAGGTCAGCGGCAAAGTGGATTCCTAGTTGCACGTCCTTATCAAAACACATCGCCAACGATGTGCCGAAGCACCTCCATAAAGAAAAGAATAAGATAGTGCTTTCACTCCTTCAAAAGCTGTTTGCTTTGCTCTATACTCGTATATATTTCCCGGGTAAAGACACATTTAAATTAAGTGTAAGATACTGGTTAATATTACCTGTCAACCCTTCGAGGAATTTAGCCGAGTGTTTATAGAAATTTTCGAACAGGATTTCTGGCAATTTGACGGAGTGTACGATACGGCGTTTTTAGAGTAGGAAAGAAGAGAAATGGTCCACTTTTAACACTTCTGATGTAATAATGCGCCTAAAGGTTTTGTGTGAGCTGACGTTCCATTTACCAAAAAGTTCCATACAAAAATTACTTTTGTTTCATGTTTTGCAATATGCGCTTAGCTTCTGACCTCGCCAGGATGTTTCAGCATACAGGTGCAAGATATGAGAACATACGATTTCATGCCAAAGTCCGAATATGGCTATAATGCTGGGGCACTCCTAGGCTTTCTTGCTATATGCATGCTTTCATTAAAAAAAAATGTAGATTACATTATCTGTAGAGACTGCACAGCGATCATCGTCCTCAGCAAGAATGGTTTATTGCAGTAGGTTTGAAAAGATGGCAATCTATCCGCTGCTATCCACTGCATCTTTAATCGTTTTTCAGACGTTGGAGTGGAGTCGAGAACACCTTAGTATTCTGATAATATTGGGCATTCTCTGCATGTATATGACCGAGAATATTTCATAAAATACAACTCACCTGTAGGACAGAAACAAGCAGACAAGAGCAAACTATTGAAATGGCGGTCAACTACGGGATATATGAAAAACAAATTTACTTGTAGCGACATCAAGGTAATTAATATGGGCTGAGGGGTAATACTGCAAGCTCATGATAGCTGAAATGGTATTGTTTTGTTTAACGCGAGTTTAACTTCCCAAAAGCGACTCGGTCTGTGAGGGACACCGTAGTGGAGGTCTCCAGAAATATGCACCATCTGGGGTTCTTTGACGTGGACTAACACCGCACTTTGGACGACCACTGCAAAGCAGCTGTCGCGGCCGGGATTGAACCATGTCTATTGGTTCATCAGTCGAGTACCTGACCACTGAGCCACCGCGGCGAGGCCTATATTTAAGATGCAATGAGGAAGAGCTATGGACGTGATCAGAGGAATTAATACGCAGCGGGCGGCAGATAAAAGTCGGCAAATTAGATTGTATATGTCAGTTGCAATTGGCGTTAGACTCGGATTAACTGCAAATGAACGCCATAGGTCTGGGCTATGGAGCTGGGCTATTACAGGCGGTGTTACTAACGGAAACTGTCCCCGATCTTAAAGCAAACGGCACTATCACCCTACTGCTGGTTGTGGTGGTATTGAAGGATATTTCCAAGGACATCGCATCCGATCATAAAGGAAAAGGTGCTATTAACCTGTTGCCGGTGGTGGTACTAACAGACATTTCCAAGGACATACGGAGGAAACGACGCTATCACCCCATTGCTGGTGGTAGTATTCACGGACATTTCCAAGGACATCGCATCCGATCATAAAGGAAACGGCACTATCGCCCTATTGCAGGCGGTGGTTTCAAGGACAGTGCCTCCGATCTAAAAGGAAACGGCACTATCACCCTATTGCCGGTGGTGGTATTGACGGACATTTCCAAGGACATCACGTCCCATAATGAAGGAAACGGCGCTATCACCCTATTGTCGGTGGTGGTATTGACGGACGTTTCCAAGGACATCATATCCGATCATAAAGGAAACGGCGCTATCACGCTATTGCCGGTGGTGGTATTGACGGACATTTCCAAGGACATACGAATCCGATCATAAAGGAAACGGCGCTATCCCCTATTGCCGGTGGTGGTATTGACGGACATTTCCAAGGACATCACGCCCCATTATAAAGGAAACGACACTACCGCCCTACTGCCGGTGGTGGTATCGACGGACATTTCCAAGGACATACGCATCCGATCATAAAGGAAACGGCGCTATCACCCTATTGCCGGTGGTGGTATTGACGGACATTTCCAAGGACATCACGTCCCATCATAAAGGAATCGGCACTATCGCCTTATTGCAGGTGGTGGTATTGGCAGAGTTTAAAATACAGTGCCTCCGATCTTAAAGGAAACGGCACTATCACCCTGTTGCCGATGGTGGTATTGACGGACAGTTTCAAAGGACATCCCGTCCAATCATAACGGAAACGGAACTATCACCCTATTGACGGTGGTGGTATTGACGGACAGTTTCAAGGATAGTGCCTTCGATTTTAAAGGAAACGGCACTGTCACCCTATTGCCGGTAGTGGTATAAGGCGACAGCCTTTAATGCCTCAAACTGTCGTTAGCAAATGTATCCGCGTATCGGGTGCATGCCTTATGTGGGCATATGCCAATCACCATTGAGTCGATACTTAACCAATAGCAATCGGATGATATCGGAGAATGATTTAAGGCATTTTCAAGATAATTTATAATTTACGACTAATAATAAAATAGTCAAGCAGATGCCCATAGGAATCGATGTATTTGGTGGCCATCGTAACTATCACTAACCATCCCTTACTAGTGAAAAGGTGTTTAACTAACACTAACCAGACATTAACTAGTAATCAGAAAATGCAAGCCATGGTTAACTATCACTGACCAATAGTAGTGGTTAGGCATTTCGAGACGTCCATAGCCCTAGCATGGTGACGTCATCGGCCGTGACGTCACCAGGAGATTCACGCATATACGAAGCTGACCCCGCCGGGAGTTCGATCCAGGCGTCCGTGCGACGCCTTTCATTTAGCGTCTACTCGAACGCAGAACCACAAAGAATGTATAGAAATAGACGCAGTACAGCAGGCATCAGCGGCGTTTAAAATTGGTTGACAGCAAAGAATCGGTCAAAGTATCGGTCACAATTCTGGTCAATCACAAACGGTCCCGCAACCAATGCCTTAGCAGCGCGGCGGAGAAGGCTTCCGCTTTGAACGGCACTGTCACCCTATTGTCGGTGGTGGTATTGACGGACAGTTGCAAGGACAGTGCCTGCTATTTGAAAGGAAGCGGCACTGTCACCCTATTGCCGGTAGTGGTATTGAGACATATACAAGGACATCCCGTCCGATCGTAATGGAAACGGCCCTATCAGGTGGTGGTATTGACGGAAAGTTTCAAGAATAGTGCCTCCGAGCTTGAAGGAAACGACATTATCCCCCTGAGGCAACTGTAATGATATGTACAACTATGTGCAGTAAATGATGCTAAGAAATATGCCCATATCCATAGTTCGCGAACAGCCTGCATTTTAGGTTTTACCGCGAAAAGTTTTATATATACATTGTCTTTAGCATACTATGTCTTTGACCTTTCTGTCCTGGTGTTGAATACGCGAATTTACGTACTGCCACCTGACCTCCTAGCTTTACAGACAAGGGGCACTCCAGCTGCAGGGTCTCCTTTGCGCTTGCGAGCCGGGCAGGCGTCCGCTTCGGAGAGACTAGCAGGTGTCTCCACCACCACCATCCCTGTCCGCGACGACGACGATGACGTGCCGACCAACGAAACCCGATTCGTACGGTTCCTTTTAGGTGCACCTTCCTCGGACAGTGTGCGTGACCAAGGCACCAGAGGCAATGCTTCACAAACGCTCGCATTTCTTTCTTTCCCTCTCTTCCAAATGTACAATAAATGGACAGTCTACCCAGCAACCGAGTTCCTCGCTCATGGGGCTCCCACGCTTCGAAAATAACAAAATGCATTACATAAAAGTTTCTTCTAACATTGTGGACCACTTTTAATTGCATTGCCTCTGAAAAGGAAAACATCTGTAAGAAAATTTGTAAAATGTAGAAAATAATTTCGTTTGAGCTGCCTTGTATGCAACTCGAGAACGCAACAGCAAAAGCGCTATGAATTAGGCGGTCTAGCTAATGGCGTAGATCAATTGCCATGACATCGAGGATACTTATCCTTATTGGAGGCTCTTGCCATAGAATGAGCCGCAACAAGCGAAGTCGCAGTTCGGAAATACGCGCAAGGATATGACAGTCGGTGGACGCCATTGGCGTGGACGGCCTCATTTGAGATACATTGATATCCTATAGAGATGGAACATAGCCGGTGCTTTGGTGTTCATTTTTACTGAATAGCAATGGCATAAAAGGAGTCAGTGGCGTACGGCACAGAGGGCAGGGATATACTACAGGAGCATAGTAAAAAAAAACCTGGCAGCAAGGTGGCACGTGAAAGCAGCCAATGAATGTGCTGCACTGCCAGCTGCCTCGTTGACAGCTGCAGCTGCATTGTTGACAGGCTCACTTTAAGCCCTGCTGCTTCTACAGCGGCCGGTGGCCTGTGCTCAAGTGACAACCGAAAGAACTTGTGCTCGAAGCCTCAAAAAGAAATTTAACAATTATCCTTGATTGGGGCTTATATCACACAAGGCAGTAGCGCAACCAAAAGCTGCTGAGAGAGTTGGGAGGATGAGAGCAGGCGCCCTATAGGTTGTCTTCCCAGCTACCTGCCTTCTATCACTACATGCACCTGACTCTAGTAGATAGTCTCCAAGCACCGCCCTCCCCCCCCCCCCCAAGCGGGAAAACTAAATGCAGCATTCTTTGGAATTGAGGTTGCTTAATCACTATACGAACTGACGAAGACCCTCCATCGACGTCGACTCACGATTACGCCGCAACCAATACGGTGACGTTAACTACGACATGACGCACTGTTTTGAGTGGGTATACCTGGTAGCGATATGAGAGCGACGAACATGATCAGCAGCAACACCAACCGACGTAGCCGTGACCAAACTCCCTGGCAAATCTGCAATGCACGAACGTGTATCTCCGACCTTGAGGTAACTGTCGACGGCCTTCTGGCGGTCGATAAATACAGGCGCCGACAACTCCGTCATCATGTATACCGTTCGCTGCTGAACTGTTGATAATAACTACTTATACCTACTGGGACGGCACTCAAATTCGCACCGCTCGAGGCCACCTGATTACGCCATCAAGACATGCACAACGCAAGTAACAGTCCACAACAAATAGACATATCTTCTTCGCTGCAGTCTTAGTCCTGTAGCTGGGTTCAGTCAGTATTCATTATAACTCGCACAGTATCACATAATTGAAAGTGTTGATAGGCAGAATCGCGCAGACTGGTAGTACTACCACCAATGCTGCACGGTCATGCTTGCTCGGAGAAACCTTTCAAAGCCATGCGAAATACACATGAGTATAAGGGCAGCCATTCGCCCATGGTGCAACATTAAACATCGGTCTCTTCGCCAGTGACCGCTCACACATAACTCGACCCCTGACGGAAACGTGCGCTATGGTGTTGATCAGAAGCCTTGTCGCGGGACGGGTAGAGGATGAGTCGAGGAATGAGCTCTCTCTATTTGGCCTCCAACACGAGGGGCGGCCACCGGCGGCCACTGGCAAAGTATAGCTTGGATATTTCCCAAAAAAATATACCAGCCCGAATAACATTGTAACTTCAATTTGAAGAAGGAAGCTTCAGTGAAGCAGCACGTGTTTGTCACAAGCATTCCTTATCTCGCGACGCTGACATTTCACGTACGGGTGCATTCCAACGCCGCTGTGAAGGGGCGCAGTCGACGGCTCTCGATCCGTGGCGCGCTGCACGCCTGTTTCGCAAAATGGTCCTAAGGGGGTCTTTACACTATCTTCCCAGCATTAAAAGCGTTGCCCCTTGGCACAGTTGGAAGGGAAGCGCAATATTAGCTGCTGTCCATCATGCTTGACTGCATTCTGTGCGCTATGCCGTTAGCATTCAGAGTCTGGAGGTTGGAGCTTTCGCAAGCGGCTCCTTACATGTAGAGTTCTGCAGGTATCGCGAGCAATATCGGCATGCTATACGACAATGAAGAGAGCAAAGCTTTATATGTGTCCAGAACTAGGGGAACCTGTAGTCGAAGAGCTAAGGTTTAGATTCTGTGGTCCCGAACGGCGCTACTTCGATAGATACCAATTTTATGTAGACTGAAAAAAATAGTTCGTGGTCACCGATCATGCAAGACGTCTACACTCTTAGAAAAAAGGTAGTATTTTTACTAACTTTAGGGTAGCAACTGCTTGTCACATATGTTACTACCTTGTTAGTAAGTGCAGTTAGCAATGGGAAGGTTAGTAACTGTTACTAACCTTCCAGTTGCTAACTTCAGTTACTAATAGGGTAGCAACCCATTGAGTTAGTAAGTGCAGTTAGTAACGGGTAAGTTAGTAAAAATTACTAACCCTTCCGTTACTAACTGCAGTTGCTAAAAGGGCAGGAACTCATTGAGCTAGTAATATGTATACATATAAAACTTTTAAAATTCCTGCTGCTCACGTCAGAACTATACCTCTTGAGCTGAATTACGTGGACAGGGAGGGCAGCTTTTGCTCTGCAAGTAATAAGAATAACGAATATGTTTAACAAATCGGTAAAATCAGTATTACATTTTGAATTCAACGCAGAGTCACATAATTGTAGCCCATTAATATACACAAACAATTCTGCTGATGCCCATTTTGTACCAAGCCATACTTATAATTACAATGTATTCATATTCGGTGCTTTGCACTTGATGAGGAGCAAATATTTTGCTCTATTTCGTTCTGCTGGAGAAATGCAGCATGCTCACGAATCAATTTATGCGCACACTTCTGAGTAGGAGCACCTTAAGCGGTTGTACATATAAATTTTGTTGGCATAAAATATTTCATCATCTCATCGTGGGCTTCTATTTCGCAAGCACAACACGCGTATTAATGTTAAGCGTAAAAAAATCTTTTATGACATTTTTGCTAAATATCTGCATTCCACTCCCATATAGCCCTAGCTGAAATGCCATGGATGTGGTATCTGCAGAAGGTGTTTTCACGTCACGCAAACTGAAAAATGAAAAAAGTTGCCTTTTTCTACACAAGATACTCCAATGAACTCTCATCAAATTAGTGCTCATTGTCATAAGAAGTAGTTTGGTTCCTGGATGTTGATCAGGAACTAAAATTTGCACTGTTTAAAAGCCAGGAAAAAATATACTCAAATAGTGCAGATCGGACTGAACTTTTATTTTTTCTCCAAATCTACATTATGCAGTCTTCTTCAAGCCCTCTTCAATGCATGATATGGTGCACAGCACTAACGGGGTCCTGGTGGATGTTTGAAGGCCACAAATATGTTAGAAAACAGCAAATGTGTTCTTGTTGTGGCTGGTGTACTTAATATCGAAAATCCAATATATTTCTATAACAGCTGCAATACCGTCTATAAGGTCAATGACACCCACATTGAGTGCCTCAAAAGTGGCGACGATTTCTTTGGCTTCATGCAGCTGCGAAGTCTCCAAGGAAAGGGCGAGGTGGGTGTCCTGCGCCAATACCATGAGTCAAAATTAGTCCCAGTTTTAGGAGTAAACTATTGAAGGGAAATTAAAGCAGTACACTTACCGGCCCTTTCAGAAATCTCGGCTGCTCCTTCAGAAGCATCGGCAATATGCGTAAAACACCAACCGCGAAGCAATCGGTCAACCAAAATTCTGTTATAGCACTGAGCAAGACTATGAACATGGAAAAGTTATACATACACTTTTTGTGCCTCCTTCCAATTTTTCGCGATGTGCTTCTGATGTGCTTCTGCCGTCGACCCTTGGCCAGCTCCAAGCACCGTGCTCCGTAGTGATTTATAAATGCCAACAACTTCGGTACCAAATTTATGCCTGTCATTGCGGTGAACTCCTCATGAAGCTTGAATGAGAAATATTTTCACTTAATTACTAAACTCAATACTTTTATCGATAATATTAAAACAAAAATCGAGACACAAAAGAACACATCTGACACAAGTCTGTCTGGTTGGGAAATTTACCTTAAGGTACAATTGAATAACCCCAACAAAGTTCCTTAACAGAAAAACACGAAGTTTCGAAGCGGACTTGACTTCTTGGTGTGACGCCGGGCGAGGCGCAGCTTGGTTTTTTAAGCCCTTGCATTGACCACCTCCGTGTCAATGGCCGCAAAATATAGATGTATGAAGAGGGAAGGGTCCGCAGAGAGCGATTAACGTTCCCCGTTGTTTGCTGAATATGCCTCGACTCAGGGAAAGCTTCCTGCGCATATTAGTGTGATAGTATTTTATAACCGTTCTATTGAAGTCGATTTTGTGACCCCCATCTGGAGCAGTGTTCGGACACCGCACTGGCTGACTATGCATTTGTCAAACGTCCGCTCTGTGTTGCTTCATGCTTTCCTCGAAGTTTTTCGTTTCCTCTACATATGAAGCCGGGCAGACCGAGCAGGGGTTTTGTAGACCATGCTTTCAATATTTTCTTTAGGGTGGCGGTCCTTTGGCCGAGAGAGGAGACATTCGATGCTGGTTGCCAGACCCTTCCCTATTCGCACATCCATGGTTTGCGACCATTGGCGCGGAGGTCGTCAACACAACGGCTTAAAAAGCCAAGCTGTGCCTTGATTGGAATCACACCAATGAAGAAGGAGCCCAGTCGGCCTCAAACCAGCGTGTTTTTCTTTTAACTTAGATGGGGTTTTTCACCTGCACCTTGAATGAGGACAATGTGTATTCATGCGAGAAAGAATTCGGAAAAGGAATAAATGTAGCATCCTGCTCACCATTTCCGCATTCGATAGAGCAGGGTACTTTTCGATAACTTCGGCTGTTAATGGCTGCGTGTCTTTCATCCACTGCCTCCTTGATGCACTGGTCTGTTTCATCAAATCGGATAGCTTCGCGTTACGAGGAGAGGGCCGCTTGATCTCTGTTTTCATGAATTCCACGTGTTCATTAACGGTCAGTTCATCATGCAGAATTGCTGTGTCTGGCGGGAGATTTGTGATCTGAAAAGAAACACCAAAATGAAGAGCTGCAGGGCTGAAAAATCTACATCTACACAAAAAGTGCAAGCCTAACATATACTGTTTTTAACGTTTCTTTGAATTACGTTGCATCTTTTCTGCTACTAGACATACGCGACGAAGCTGTTTTTACTGCACTACTGACCCAATCGCATTAGTCAGAACCACAGTGATTGTGCAAAGTAACCCTATGCAAGGTATAAGCCAAGGCAAAAAAAAAAAAAAAATCTAAGCTGAGCATTTTCTTCCTGCGTAAGCTATTCACAAAGGAAAAATGCAGTGTTCACGGAAATGCATTACGGAAATACGGAAATTTAGAATGCTCTGGGATGAACATAGCCGAATTGCCGCAGAATTGCTTTCGATATTTATCCCTTTAATGACAAGTATTTCTGAATGCTTGAAAATGCTCATGTAAGTCTTTATGTCTTACTTTCTACTGCAAAACATGTCAGAAACTCATTTTTTCATCAGCCATTCTGATCGGGACTAGATCAGGCAGGACATCAACGGATGCGCGTATCAAACATCGCCGATCGCTGCCTGTCACTCTGATAAAGGTGCCCTATTCAGGCGGCAGTCCACATTGCACACTTTAGGTTCGGAAATCACTTACCTCCATCCGTGCTCTCACCAAGGCATGGCCAAAATCCGTGTTCTTCAAAGCATCCGCAACATCGGCCTGCATTTGTCCTTTAACACTGATTATCTTTTTGCGCTCTTTAAACAATGGTATTCGAATGAACGGAGTTCCGTAGCCATTCTAACGCGTGGATAATGTTCTCATCAAACGCCTACAACATGCTTTACAAACACGCACGCACACGAAACGGGCAACAAGCGGCTTCCCGCGCGTCTGTGCCGCGACGTAACGTAACACAATCGTGCACCCGCCAGGAGCCTCAACCGACGGCGCTGTCAGCGCCACCACCGCCGTCCACCGGCCAGTTTGGTGTCTGCAGGGGGAAGCGTAGCAGGCATCGCAACAGGAGCCGGCGCGGCGCTGCTGATAGCTGCCTGATTTCAGCCTGCCTTGGGGTTGACAAATATTTTTCGGGGCTCAAACATAGTTAAATGCATCAAATATTTTGAGTCTGGACATGTGCACCATGTGAAAGTCTTTTGAACAGAAAACGGAAGCGAAGTGTCTGGCCTATGCATCGCACAGACTTCTTCCTCAGCGTCCTCGAAATGCATCAAACTGACAATAATATTTCATTCGCTGTAAGCAAGGTTTAAATTTTCCTTTTTCTACTCAGTTGTCAACCGATCAGGCATATCGGAGAAGCCAGCTGCAGCTGCAAGGCAGGCATTGCAGGAAAATGAAAACATGTTGCTGCAGTGACAGTGTTTTTAACAAGTTGCCGAAAACTAGTCATCCGCAAGCATCTGGAATACCAAGTTCCAGAAACGTACCCGAAGTTTTCGACGGTTACCAATTGAAACTAGAAGGAATCAAAAATTATTCTCTCGCGAACGATACGCTTTTATTTAAAAAAAAAAAAAAAAAAAAAAAAACGTATACATGCTACTACGTAGGACAGTCATTTTCCTCATGCCACCTCACTCTGGCCACTTTCGACAAGCTGCTGTTCGTGACGTTTCTGCTCAACGATCACGAGGAGGGATGGAAGCCGAGTCGATGGTGAAGGTCATTGCACAGCATATCGTGGGAACGCACCGTCGGCGGGTTTCATTGAGGTGAAGACGAGACGCCTCGTCCGAAACGAGAGCAGCCGGCGCCGATCGCTCGCTTCAAACAACCACTGCCGTTACCGCCAAGAACAAAGAGCCCCTCCCTCGCGGTGTTGCCTTACGCGCGCTGCGGCGTCGCCTCCTCTGTTTCCGAGGTCTATGCAATGGCCCTGTGGCCGCGTGAAAGTAAACACATCTGAGTTTTATAGGTCCTCCTTTTCGACTTGATCGTTTTGCTCGCCTGACATATTTAATCTGCCTTATTTGCTGAGCTTGTTGGCATTTATATTGTAGATTATTAATAAATGCAACACCTAGCCCTACTTTTCACTTATTTTCCTTGTTCCGTTTTCAGAAAAAGGTGAATAGGGGATCGGAGTTCGTGAATTTTACGCAAAAAGTGTTTACTGCTTCATCAACAAAGCTCTCATCAAGTTCCTCTGTGGTGCGATATACAGGGTGTTTTTTTTTTATGTTTACAGATCATTAGTTTGAAATCTGACAGAGTAGCATCGGTGCGGCCTAGTCATGTGCACAGCTAGATGAACACGTGCGTGATAGAACTTAGTGATTGGACAATTACACAGCAAACTACATATAAATGGATGCATGGTAATATGGCACAATTGAAGGCTTTCACCATAGACGCTGAGTCGAGTTCTAAGTTTTCCTTGATTGCCAATGCAGTTAGAAAAATATGGATAACATGTACGCATTTCAGAGCTCGTTAAGCTCATGTCCCGCATTCCACATGTTTAAAATGGTGTCAAAAGCACATGGATGCAGAAAATACGGAATACGCTTGCCTATATTTCATGACACAGAAGCAATTAACGTGACTTCAGCGACAATACTTCAGCGTCCGTGCAGCGACGTCCTCTTATAAATCTGCAAGGCGGGAGTCCAACTAACGAGTTCAACTTATATGTTTACGGCCTTCAGCTTCACGATATATTTCCCTCTCAAAATGCAACTAAAAAGGTTGCCTAGCTAATTTTACTTAGTATTCAAGCTCTGTCCGCCTTGCTGTACTATCCATCTGCACAGGCCGCACGAAAGTTTCGCTCTTAGAGTTTTAAAATGGCACCTATAAACGCTTAAAAAGTTACATGCATAAAGGGATGTTTCAGTTACTAACTTAGGCACACGAGGTAGTAACAGAGACGTAGTAGTAAAAAGTTAGTAACGGTCGAAGAACTTACTAAGAAGTTAGCAACGGGAATCAAGAGGTTAGCAATCGCTGCAGTTACTAACTTTTCGCTCGACTAGAACGTTAGTAACGGTCTTAGAAGTTAGCAATTGCAATCAAAACGTTAGTAACTCCAGCCGTTACTAACTTTTTCCTTGCAGTTACTAACTTTTTACTAACTTTTTTTTAAGAGTGTATATAGCTCAACTCTTGCATTGATAGCAACCAGCATTGGAGCTGCCTTGCGATGTCTTCTTGGACAGGCAAGCTGAACCAGCGCTACCTGTCATGCGCAGCTTGCCTCTCGGGTTGGTAGTTGTTGACAAACTATTAAACAACCCATGCTCAACCGTGGTGTCATGCCAACTATCGGTAGAAAATATGGCTCGGTTTGAAACAATAAAAAAAGGGAACTTCAGTATGTGGCTATAAACGCTTCTTACTTGGTTGCCTTGATGCCAAGAATGCATGATATGGTGTGGGGTGATTGAGACGAAGCTGGTGATGCCTTCATGAGCGTCCGGCGAACATTACAACAGGCTTGTGGTCAGGTCGATATCATGTGGTAGCAGACACACGAATGCAGCTACGCGTCTTGCAATTACTGATATATAGTACTGGCCGGCTTTTCTTCATGTTTTCGCCTCTCAGGCATGTTCGTTTATATAAAAGTAGGCTTCTTAAGCACGCACTTAATACGGGTGCACCTTATGAGAAAAACTATACGAATGAAACATAAAGTAGACAGCTTGTCATAAAGCAGGCAGCAGTGAAAGGTACCGCATTAAACGTGATACAAGCAGGTAGTGTTATTGCGAAGTTGATGCTGCGGTTTCCTTTTTCTCACTGAAGAGCGCGCGCTGTATATAGTACATGCAACCGGCGTGACTATACACAATTGCTCGTACAGCTTTACGGTTAGGCTATTTCTGCGTGGTATTGAAAGCCTGAATTTGTACGTTGCTCCTAAATAAAATATAGATGAATATAAAGGTCGCATCACATTACAAACCTTTGTCGAAGGGAACTAAAGGAATAAGGAGAATGGTGAGACCAATCTGAACACCTTCTCTGGAGTTGGCTTCATCGTAAGTGTGGGCGTAGATAAATCATTCGACTGCTTTTGGTGCGTCAGTTTATTAAACGAATGATCAGTCTTATTTATTTACGACAATGATATAGCAGTATGCAGAACAAATAAAAAGTGGCATATATTTCAAGAAAACTTGCCAATGCATTGCTCCTTAATAAAGTTTTATTACACTTAATTAAATTAAGGAGTAAAATTTAATTAAGCTTTAATTCAAGCATGCTCGAAAAGCGATTTCTGTTGGATTGAAGTTCACACAACCCCTGCTAATTATTTCGTTAAAGTTTATCCTCTTTAGATGCTCTACATTTATTATTACCGCATCATTAATTTAATATAATTATTACGTCAAAGATATTCAAGTGCCAATATCCGTACCTTAGAATACCCCCCCCCCCCCCCCCCCCCCGTACTCGATAAATAAAACACTCTTATAGAGCACTCACTTCATACGCCATACCTGCACGTTCATGGTCGTATTCTGCATCTATAAACCAGCCAAATAAAGAAGACCCTGCCGTATATTGATATATAGTTGTATACTCAGCACCACCTCACTGTTAAAATATGTACCTTTGTACATGAAACTGAGGTGCGCGAAGTATATCAAGTGAGCACATATATGCAAGGGCATATAACTAAATGCCAGACGTGAATTATACGCCTGTGTCACAACTTCGGTAAAACCCAAAGAGCCAGATTGCATGGTTGAGCCATGAATCTCACTAAAATAAACCAGCAGTGTTCACTAATTCTTAACAGCCTTTAATCACTTACGACATTCGTTGCTTAATTCCTTGCTTACTTAGGAAAAAGGCCGTTTCGTTGTGATGTGCTTGAAATATCTTTAAGCCAAAAATGTAAAATCGTCTGCTATAGCAGCCCATAACATTGTAACTAATAGAAGTTCTCTTATAATTACTTAAACAAAAAGTCTATATAGCGCTTACGAAAGGAAAAAAAAAAACATAATTTACTGAGCAAACTTTCTCAGCCTCAAATAAAAATTCGTAAATGTAACAAATAACAAATGCAGAATATATACGTTAAAAGTGTGCGTTACTTCGTCACCACCAAGTAAATTTTACTTGAAGCTAAATTTTGCGATCAGCAAAAACGACAAAAGAAAATTATTGGCTCACGCGCGGCCTATTATAGACCGCCAAGTTCGACCGCGGACTGCCTATCAAGAAAAAAAAAAAAAAACTGTGCCCGTTATAATGCTGGTGGCACGGAGTAGTTCAGAACGTATACGTTCAGAGCCCCAGAAAGCAGTGAATTCTGCTCCTACACGCAGGAAACGAGTTTCAGATGGGCACGCATCGATAATCCGGGCTGGGCGTAGTAATCGCCTCTGTCCAAACTAAAACGAGGCGGATTGATGTAATATTCTTGCATATAGTTTTGGCATGCCCCTTACAAAATCAAGATTCCAGGCTACTAAAATCCGGAACACTGTAATTGCAGAGCAGGGTCAATGCGAGACGAATCAGCACCATGCTTGTCGTTATAGCTCCGTGCTGACAGGCTCCGCGTGCGAGGCTTGAAAATACTTCCTTATGCGGCGGATGAAGCAGCGATTCCAAAACTAAAGTGCTGTGCTTTTCCCGTGCATGTACCGAATGGCGCCCCTTGTCCAGAAGCGGCCTGGACTGTTCAAAATGGGGCATTGTGGTCCATCATTCAAAACAGAACAGTTTTAATATAGGCGTTGGTAAGCAAAGATTGCAAATATCGCTTCGTTTCCAAGATATATATACTTTAGCAAACGGTCGTAGCTATATCGAGAGCATGTAAGCTTTCTTTTTCATGGCGTGATCTCTACATGTGTGCTGTTGGCATACTATTTGGCAGCCAGCGTTGCTGAATATGATATATTGAACTTTCATACAAGTAGTTTTGCTCGCCTAGTACATATTTAGGAATTTTCAGGAGTCATTTTTGAAGTGCTTGTTCATAGGTTGCATGTGTATGCCGAGCGACAGAATAATTCCTGTGTGTTCAGAGAGTTCTATACATTGCCTCCAATTGTCACACGTATACCCGTAGGGTAGAAAACGACCGTGTCTGCATGGTGCGTTAAATCTGACCTCTTTCTATAGATGACTGTGATCTTGATTGTTCTCGCCCATGATGCGAAATTTGGCACTCCCTGTAAGGTTCATCGCGTTCTTTTTTTTTTTTTTCATCTACCTTGTTATTTATTATGGAATTGTTCGTGAACCGTAGAGAAACCCAGACTTTATTTTACAGGCGATGTATACAGCTTTCTCTTATAGCATGCTTAGAGTGAGCGAGAATTGGACGAGAGCATGTGCTGCCGTAACCAGCGAAGGTGCCTATGCTCTTGTTTCAGCAGCTGGCGTCAGGTCTGTTTATGAAGGTTCACGTTCACCCCGTCGGTCTCAGTGAACGGTTGGGCGCGTGATGCACGTCGTTATGCAGTCGGAGGATAAGTGTACGAAGGAGTACGAGAAGCCCTTACATCACTCTTTGACAATTATAAAGTATAGAGCTCTGTTTGTATATTCACGTCTTATGGGCAGGGAGAATGGGGGATATTTTTCTATATAATCGTCGCCGACTGCATTTCAGTCATCGACGTGTCTGGAGTTAGGTGTAGGAAGTCCCCATTTAAGCTGGAGTATAGCCGCGGAGTCTGTGTGACAGCCAGAAAGCTTCTTCAATGCGAGTCGTTGTAAATACCTCGTAAATAATTTTTCAAATAAGTAATTCGTCAGTGATCTGTCTGATCTTTCTGTAAAACGTGCAAGAAGAAGAAACGGGAAAGATGAACTATATATGTATATATATATATATATATATATATATATATATATATATATATATATATATATATATATATATATATATATATATATATATATATATATATATATATATATATATATATATATATATATATATATATATATATATATATATATATATATACATATATCTTCATTCACCCGAAATAAGAAATATTCCATATATCATTTTCTCTAATTCATGCAGTAGCACATTGCATTAGGACAGGATAGCAACTTGCGCGTATTCGTTATTCATCTGCAAGTTAATAGCCCGGGACGCAGAGAGCGCGTGTCGGACCTTGTTTGTATATACATTCGTCGTAAGCTTCCAAATTGCATCAATTTTGTGAAAGAATTTAAGTGATTGTTTTAAACTGGTAGCTTTCGGGGAGGCTTTACAGGGTTTCACAACATCTTTTTTTTTTCTCAGTAGTCGCAGCTGTATGTAGCATGTATGTCTCGACAGGAAACTAGCTGACTGATCACTTTTGGAGTAATGAGAACACACATACAATGTGTGTGTGTGTGTGTGTGTGTGTGTGTGTGTGTGTGTGTGTGTGCGTGTGTGTGTGTGTGTGTGTGTGTGTGTGTGTGCGTGTGTGCGTGTGTGCGTGCGTGTGTGCGTGTGCGTGTGCGTGTGCGTGTGTGTGTGTGTGTGTGTGTGTGTGTGTGTGTGTGTGTGTGTGTGTGTGTGTGTGTGTGTGTGTGTGTGTGTGTGTGTGTGTGTGTGTGTGTGTGTGTGTGTGTGTGTGTGTGTGTGTGTGTGTGTGTGTGTGTGTGTGTGTGTGTGTGTGTGTGTGTGTGTGTGTGTGTGTGTGTGTGTGTGTGTGTGTGTGTGTGTGTGTGTGTGTGTGTGTGTGTGTGTGTGTGTGTGTGTGTGTGTGTGTGTGTGTGTGTGTGTGTGTGTGTGTGTGTGTGTGTGTGTGTGTGTGTGTGTGTGTGTGTGTGTGTGTGTGTGTGTGTGTGTGTGTGTGTGTGTGTGTGTGTGTGTGTGTGTGTGTGTGTGTGTGTGTGTGTGTGTGTGTGTGTGTGTGTGTGTGTGTGTGTGTGTGTGTGTGTGTGTGTGTGTGTGTGTGTGTGTGTGTGTGTGTGTGTGTGTGTGTGTGTGTGTGTGTGTGTGTGTGTGTGTGTGTGTGTGTGTGTGTGTGTGTGTGTGTGTGTGTGTGTGTGTGTGTGTGTGTGTGTGTGTGTGTGTGTGTGTGTGTGTGTGTGTGTGTGTGTGTGTGTGTGTGTGTGTGTGTGTGTGTGTGTGTGTGTGTGTGTGTGTGTGTGTGTGTGTGTGTGTGTGGATCTTATTGAAAAAGAACAAAAAAGATCATGCAGAATCACTCTCAAACCGACCTCGACCTCTGAATATCCACCTGGTCAGCAATAGCTGCTGTTACGTTTCTCCACCGAGAAGTGGGACAACTGACGCGGCCACCGCATAGCAACAGGCAGAACCGCGAGCGGATCGGCCATTTCGACGCCGTTCATCGGCCGCGCAACGCTTCCTCCCGCCGACAAGACTCAGCGTGTTCCTGTGCGTGCGTGTGTGTGCAAAAGCTGGTCAAGCCTGGAGCTCGAGGGAAAGTGCGTCGCCCTCTCCTGTCTGCAGGAGGTGGAGGAGATGAGGTCGGAACACCTGCGATTGAGTCATTCGTCGTGAACCAACATGTTTGGCTCTCCCTTTCCTGTGAGGGTTTACCCTTTCCCTGTGAACTGGAAAAACTATAAAAAGCAGCGGCCGACTCCGCTGAGAGAGAGACTACTTTGACGCGCCGTTGTTACGACGCTAGACACCAGCTGTGTGAGAGTGTCTGTAATCTCTCCGGGTCAGCTTCACTGCCCGTTTCTTCATGATGCTGCAGTAAAGGTTGTTTCGTTAAAAGACGCCTCGTCTTTGCTGGCACCTTTGATGCCGTCCGCCGTCCACGGAGCCGCCAGGCCAACGCTACCAAGGGGCCGCGCGCCGAACCTAACAACTGGCGTCAGCGGTGGGTTGAGCACGCGACACCAAATGCAACAATTGGTGAACAGCGGTGGGACGACGACGACCAAACCGTAACCGTGGTTGGAGGGACGAGCCAGGCGATACCGTCGTCCAACAACTGGTGAACAGCGGAAAGCGGAGAGACGAGGACGACCAAGCAGTGACCGTGGTCGGTGAAACGAGCCAGGCCTGACCGAAGTGCAACATCTGGTGGGAAGAGCGGAGATGTCCGAGGCGTGACTCGTGAATCAAAGCAGCTCAGCGGAAAAGGCGGGAGCAGTGCAACGAGCCCTGTGTGATGACTGGTTGCCTGCAGCGGAACGACTGCGTTGGATTCTTGGCTGCGAGGTTTGGTGAGTGCGGGACTTTCTTCTACTGAGTTTTGCCAGGCTTTTGTTAAGTAGAGAACAGAGCTGGTAATTGTGTTGTCGTTGTTGCTGGGTTAATTGCAGCAAGGCAATAGTGGGCAGTAGAGAAGGCAGCACTCGGAACAGCCATGAATTTGGATTTGAAGTCGTTGCGCAAACCGAAAATTGCTGGAGCTTGCGGAGGAGTTGGGTCTGGATTTGTCAGACAAACTCAGAAAACCAGAAGTGTTAAAGGCTATTCTTGCGTTGGAAGCTGAAGATGACGAGCTTTTGGAATGCCTTGAGATCATTGACGAACGTCAAGAGGAACGTGAACGTAGAGAACGTCACGAGAAACAGGAACGTGAACGTCACGAGAAAGAGATTCGTGAACGTAGAGAACGTCACGAGAAAGAGATGCGTGAACGTAGAGAACGTCACGAGAAAGAGATGCGCGAACGTAGGGAACGTTTCGAGAAAGAGGACGCCCGCGTAAGGAAACTGATGCAGCTGGAGATTTCAGCACATCGAATGAGCGTGGAAAAGCTTGACGCTTTCAGTGCCATTCAGCGTAACGGTTCGATACCGCGAGACGGTACGCCACCGTTCCTCATCGCCGAGGATATGGCAGGTTATTTGGCAGACTTCGAGAATGTCTGTAGAAGTAAACGCTTCGAGCGAGGTAGTTGGGCGCTGAAGTTGGTAGCTCTTCTCTCCGCTGAAGCGTCGGAAGAAATCAAGCGATTGGTTGGCGACCGCTTGCAAAATTACGATGTACTAAAAGAGTCATTGCTGATACGATATCAGATAACGCCTCAGGATCTTCGGAAGAGATATGAGAGCGAGAAACATTGTAACGAGGCATACTTTGATTTGGCCTATCAGTTGAAAGCCGCTGTAAGCGAATGGCTAGACAGTGCGGAAGTTCCGGAGCAAATCGAACTTGCACCGGAGTGTGAGAAACAGCTTGGGGAAGCGGCCGAGCAATGTGACCGCAGTAGCGAGCCGACCGAGCCTGGAACAGAAGAGTGTCCTGTTACCTTGGTCGAGCCACTAGCTGAGACGGTTAGCACAGGCTTAATCGGCGAGAAGTCCGAAGTGACGCCGTTAAGCGAGGTGAACTGCATGCCGACCCAAGTAGCTGTAGGAGATACAGTTCCATCACATGAGAGTGGGGAACTGGTAATAGCTGAACCGCCTCTCAGTGCAGAAGCTTGTGTAGAGCGTGGCGGAGAAGGAAACCAGCTAGGAAATGACAGAATTTCGGTTTCCGAAATCAGCTTCATCGTAGAGCAGGGCACGCAGAAAAACGAAGTGCCGATCAGGGAAACTGCGCAGCCCGCGAGTTGTGATCAGCCAGGGCAGACCGACGAGGAGTGCGCGTCCGCTGTAGAGAGCGAGACTTGCGAAGGCGACAGCGAGCGACCCGAGCAGAGTCAGAATCGTTCGTGCCCTGAAACCACGCTAGGTTGTATTCGCGAAAGCAACCCCAGTGCGAACGCGGACGTGGCACACATGACCCTCACGCAATCCGAAGCGCCCCAGCTGTGGAAGGAGCTTGATCGTGCGCCGGTTAACGCTGAGCGATGCGGCTCATCGGAGGACCCGTGTAACGTGAGTGGCGAGCCAGAGGAAATGCCTAGCTTGAGGGCTGGCATAAGCGGTTGTTCGGATTTGACTGAAAGTGAGTCATGCGATGCAGCCGCGGCGCCGCCAGAGGAAATGCCTAGCTTGAGGGCTGGCGTGAGCAGTTGTCGTTCGGATTTGAGTGAAAGTGAGTCAAGCGATGCAGCCGCGGCGCCGCCAGAGGAAATGCCTAGCTTGGGGACTGGCATTAGCGGTTGTTGTTCGAACTTGACAGAAAGTGAGTCATGCGCTGCTGGCCGCGAATCAGACGCGGCGCCGCACTTTGACCACTTTGACGACACCGGTACCCTACTAGCTCCGGTTACTGCTAGAACGGTTACCGCTAGCTTGCCAGAGCTCGCGCCGAAAGAAAGTAGGACTAGAGTATTCAAGTCCTGCCACCGAAAAACGCGGAAAGGCAGGCGCGAGAAAGAATGCTGCCATCGTAAGGAGAGCAAACTCAAACGATTGCAGAAAGAAAGCAGAAGGCTAGTATTCCAGTGCTGCCGACGAAAAACGCGGAAAGGCAGGCGCGAGGAAGAATGCTACCATCGTAAGGAGAGCAAACTCCAAAGACTGCAAAAAGAAAGCAGAAAGCATGTGTTCCAGTACTGCCGCAGAAAAAAGCGGAAAGGCAGGCGCGAGAAAGAATGGAACAAGTTGAAGCTATCGCGAAAGAGAAAGCGACTATCCCAAAGGCAGAAATGCGCCCGTGCCCAGAAAATGCGTGACTGGTGCGCCAAGCGTAAGGAGAGGGATAGGTTGTTTAGCAAAGCTAGTGACTTATGCTCATGCGTTTCTTTGCACAGAAACAGGAAGGTACGGTTGTTCCGTGAAACGGACAGCCGAAGCTTTAGTGAAAAGGGTGATCTCAACGGTAATGCCGATGGCTTAATTCGAAGCCCATAACTTGAGAAGAAGCCTTTATTCACTAGTTGGTGTTTTTCTTCCTGGCATAGGATTTTGAACATATTGCATTGCATTATTTTTGTTCGAGAACGGTGTTTTTGAAAGCGCGATTTTCAAATTTGTGGACGCGTTCGAAGTGCTGCTGAGCTGCCCTTTAGTATAGATGGGGGCATAAGAGGGAAATAGTCTGGCAAAACTTTGTGAAGTTTGTGCCGTGCTTGCTGGCTGAACGGTTGAGTCTTTAGCGTGGTTGTGACGTTGTGGGCTGCCAGAAATCTCTCTTGAAGACAAGTTGCAGAGTGCCTTGGAAACCCGGACTTGCCAAGGACTTCTTCAGGCTGTTTGAGCTCAAGAGAAGCTGAGTTGGACGACCCCAGCTAGCAGCAACATCCCGATCCCTCCGGACAGCGGATGCAGTCCCCTGCCCTTCGGGATCTCCCTTCCCCGGCGGGGCAGTCTGTTACGTTTCTCCACCGAGAAGTGGGACAACTGACGCGGCCACCGCATAGCAACAGGCAGAACCGCGAGCGGATCGGCCATTTCGACGCCGTTCATCGGCCGCGCAACGCTTCCTCCCGCCGACAAGACTCAGCGTGTTCCTGTGCGTGCGTGTGTGTGCAAAAGCTGGTCAAGCCTGGAGCTCGAGGGAAAGTGCGTCGCCCTCTCCTGTCTGCAGGAGGTGGAGGAGATGAGGTCGGAACACCTGCGATTGAGTCATTCGTCGTGAACCAACATGTTTGGCTCTCCCTTTCCTGTGAGGGTTTACCCTTTCCCTGTGAACTGGAAAAACTATAAAAAGCAGCGGCCGACTCCGCTGAGAGAGAGACTACTTTGACGCGCCGTTGTTACGACGCTAGACACCAGCTGTGTGAGAGTGTCTGTAATCTCTCCGGGTCAGCTTCACTGCCCGTTTCTTCATGATGCTGCAGTAAAGGTTGTTTCGTTAAAAGACGCCTCGTCTTTGCTGGCACCTTTGATGCCGTCCGCCGTCCACGGAGCCGCCAGGCCAACGCTACCAAGGGGCCGCGCGCCGAACCTAACAACTGGCGTCAGCGGTGGGTTGAGCACGCGACACCAAATGCAACACTGCCCTTTCTGGCGAGCCGAACCAACAGCCACGTGTTTCGCTCTCCACGCTTTGCATATACGTAGTTAACGTCAGCTTACTTCGGAACATCTGGGCACTCAGGTGAGCAGATCAGTTAGTATATATGAAAGCCAGCACTGTTCATAGCCGACAAACACGACCGAACCGTAATCTCGAGCGCGTATACGGAGCCTTTTCCACGGCAGGCGAGGTTACCGAATTCATAATGCATACAGGCCAAGCGGGTGCCGGTTCGCCTTGAAATTATAATGTGGGTCGCAGCTTGCTTCGCGCATGCGCGCCCTTTGCGTACCGGGGGTCGCGACAGCTCGCTTACGAAGCGGCGCAAGATATCTGTGTATACATAGCGCGTACTCGTGTATGTACTTAGAGATGCACAGGATCTGCATGTTGGCGAGCACCGCATGTACGTTGAAGTTATATGTGCGTCCGTGAGTTCTCGCGATTCCATATCATGAGGCGCGCGCTTCAGTCCGAAGTCCTCCTGATGGGCGGGCTTTGTCCCGTGAGAGATGCGTGTACTCCTCGCCTCGCCTCCCCTTCTCTTCGCCTCTGCGCCTGCATCCTGACGCTCCCGGCGTCGCGCCATCGTCGTGGCGGGCGCGGAGTCGGTGGGCCGTCTAATTGGTCGCAGTAGCGCCGACTGCGCCCCCCAAGTTTTAATCTGATTAAAGGGAGCGGCTGAAAGAAATTTCGAAGAAAGTTTTGCGCGGCAGATGATTCACCTCTGGCGGCCGCTCTCTCTGTGATGTATTATGGACGCCGCGCTGCACTAGCTGCGCACATCCTCGGATTCGGGGCGGCCGTGTGAAGCAGGAGGAGGGTCAGGGTGCCCTGCGATCGTTCCGGAGAGACGCGTCGCGTGTGTACAGCGAAAGAGGGGGGGGGGGGGGGGGGGGGGGTTGCTGCCATGGCTGATTGCGACGCCTTGTAAATGTGCTAACTGATGAGCCGGCCCTTTTGAAATGCCTACGGTGCGCCCCGCTGCTCGCGCTAGGTGATTATTGAAGTCGCTGGCCGCTAATTGGATTCGGCGGCGGAAGTCGACCGGCGCAGTCCGACCGAATCTTGTCTCGTAAGTCAGGCGTATGCCGTCTCCTGATGTCTCCTCGGGGAACCGGTGCGGCAGAGACTGCGCATCGTCTTGGCGGAAAGCTGACCTGTGTCGTTGGCGTGTGTACAAGGAAGGAAGGTGTCCTCCTCAGCAGTTTGGCGGTCGGTCCGTCGTGCTTGCAGATCACTGCACACGTGTCCGCGAGGCGAAGATATTCGGCGAAGATTTTTCGGGCCTCGCGTTGAGTATTTTATAGAGCGACTCAATCGAACTCTTGAATGCAGCTTTTAATGACATTCGGAGAACCTTGTCGCTTCGAGTCCATGGCATGGAGTAATACACAGACGTGTTTGACATTTATGGTAAGGCATTGCTATAGTGCTGTTTTTTTCTTCTTTATTGTAAGCTGACAGAACTGCACAACCAAGTTACCAGAGTAGGTCGTCGCACTTCTCCCGGCAGTTAAGTGCAAATTTGAATAGTTAGAGTTCAGGGCTCTCATTTTCTTTTTGTTCATACTTTACCCCTTATAGGTGTAAAGTATCAGCGCAAAGCAAACGAGTGATGCCGGTATGGCATGTCACAAACAATGGCAAATCTGCTGAATACATTTTTTGTTGATTCAGTTGTTTCATTTAACCAACAGCTTGAAATATTTTACAGCCATGATGTGGATGGTTAACTTGTTTGAAGGATTGTCGCCTGCATGCGTCCAGCACTGGCTTAAACATCGGGTGATAACCATCACGTGAGTAGCGTCCGAGAGCACTTCGCAAAGGTGTTGGAAAAATCTTTTTATTAAGAGATTATATCTATATATGTATTTAACCGCAGGTTATAAAAGTAAGAATCGGAAAAACGCGAACAGTTGCACAGGGGAGAAGCATTAACGGCAAACTATATGCTCATAAACGGTGCTTTTTTTTTTTTCTCTCTAATGGCTTTTGTTTTTTAACATAGTATACTAGCCTCATCAATAAGCTCCCATTGCCAACATAGTGTATAATCAATAGGGATGTTTTCGGCTATAACTGCTGTAAAAAATACACAGCTCGATGAGAACCTGCGTAAACATGTTGATATGGCTGCTTTTTTTGTACATTACAAACCATGCCCTTTTGAATGCTTCTAGCGCTCGCAACCGTCCGATGGCTCAATAACAATCATTGGCGTTTGCCAAACACTCAAAATTCCCGCCTGAGTTTCGGATGTTGAGTACCATGCTCTACCTGGTGGCAGTCGTGCAAACTGAAAACGCTTGTCGCAATTTTTCGGCGTTAATTGATTTCGTCCATGATTCCTCTTTTCTCACCTTCTATTAAAACTATGATAAATAAAAAAAATAGTCCCGCATAACAAAGATACATCCCTCATGAGTACTTTTATATAACAAAGTATATGGCCATTTCAGAGCATTTCGAGCCTTGCGGCAGATAGACTGTTCATGCAGCAGTGTAAGGAAATCCAGAAAGCTTGCAAATAAAGTTTCAGCTTATGGAATATTTTTAGCACACGGCCCCCTGTACCTATACGCTTATACGGTTGTCGCTCCCTACACTTCCTGTGAGCGCTGCAATTCGCGCTCACACTTTCTTTTCCCCTCCTCGACTCACTGCATCGTCCTGCCATTACGAAATAGCCGGAGCGAAAGAAACTCTTCTCAAAAGCTTGGAGGCAACGGAAGTTGCCATGGAACTACTATTTCACTCTTCTTTCCGTGCACGTGTATCACAGGAAGAAAAGGAGGGGGGGGGGGGGGGAAGCTGCTTCCATTGATGAAGGAACAACAAAGCGGACAGAAAAGATGAAGTCGAAACGAAGCCGAAGCCGTAGGGAGAACGCACCAAGAAATCATCTTCGGACGAGATAAGTCCTTTTTCGGAGAGCCGCCTGAGGATGTGGTTGCTCGCTGCACGACGCCCTAATGAGGCATTGAGGACACTTCTTTCACACGTATATACACCGCCGTATATACGCACAACGCTGGCGAGTACCTAACGTTCCCTCGCTGACTTCAAAGAACGAATAGGCAGCCATGCGCGCCTCCTGAGCGCGCACATATCCACACAACGCACGCACACATACACTCGGGGAGAAATCTCTAGCGCTCGCTCTTTCCACGGTCGGGCCGCTTCTCTGAAGCACCACAGTTCGCGACGTGATTGCGCTCATCGTTGTCTTGTTACATGCTCGCTACTTTTCGCCGCGTCGTCGACACGAGCTCTTCGGGTTCGAAAGAGGGGCTCTCGTAGAGTATAAGAAGCGTGAGCGATTCTGAGAGTACACGTATCTGTGATTATTTGTTTTCAGGGACAACCAACGACTGCTCTCGCTCTCGAAGTTCGAGCTTTGCCCATTGTCGTCGTGTATAAGACGGGAAGATTGGAGAGGATAGTGAGGAAGAGATGGAGAGAAAGGAAGTATAGTCAGGAAGAGAAAGGAAGAGCAGGAGATGCTGCCGGAATGCCGCGTAGAAGTTTTGGCTGCTGGGCTTTCTGCATGAATGCCGGAGCTACGAACACCCGAAACCATTGTATGCGGTGACGAGGATTCGCAAACTATCTTTTTTTTTTCTTCCGAAAGAGAGATTACGCCGCGAAGCGTATATCTTGTTTTGTTTGTTACAACGCTGCACCATGCTTCGTCCTTGGTGGCGTTTTTTTTTTTTTTTTTTTTTTTTATGCGCCCCAATCTTCATCAGCTCCATTCGTACATCATATATGTGTCCTAATTTTTGTTTCGATGTCTCCGCGATCTCTCTGCATTGAAGTATATACGGACACAGTAGAGGAACCACAAGGAACAGGGGGGGAATATGGGGACAATGCTTTTCTTGAGACTACACTAGATCTTATAATGTTTTTGTTTTTTAACGCCAAGTGTGATGAAAAACGTCTGAGTTTCTATGTAATGACATTACAGTTTATTAGTCTTGCCCTACTGGTTGGCTCGCTTTTAAGCGCACAAATGGAAACAATGATTCGCTAGCTTGATCTACATGCAGATAACTGTTTTTTGGTCAACAAGAGTTACGAATTCGGGGAATCGAGCATGAAAGGTTCATATGGTGCGCTGCATAGACTATATATAGGCCGTATAGGTGGATGTCATTTACCTATAGCGAACAACTTATTTCTCGAAACAGTTAAGCCAGTTATAGTGTTTATAAATTTTAACACACAAGGATTATTGTCAACTGAATAAATGTTGCCATGCAGCACGTCAGATAGATTTGTCTCGCTGCGTTTTCCAAGGGTTGTGTTCCCTGTACAGTCAGTTATTTTGGAACTTCACTGTATGCAGCTTGTTCATACCTTCGCACTGAGTACGAGGGGGGCAATACTATAAGGCAAAATGATGATGTGATGCCCGAAAGCTTGTTGGGATAGGGTAAGCGCGTCTTATCATTCCACTAGGGTAAGTACAGGTCACGGGGGAGCCGCGTGCCCGCTGGAAGAGGTTGGACAGTAGAGGTGATTAAAATAATGAAGGCGACGTCCTTTAACCTGAATACGTTCGCATTCGTTTTCGAAATGTGTGATCCGTTTCCAAGAGGGAAGCATAATTTGTACTTTAGTGCGTAGAATGAAACCAATATCCAGATAAAAGTGAGTGTCATGCCTTTTACTCTGGTGTTTAGAGTATCAGAATCACATATGCCTGGTATTCCACCGAACACTTTCAAAAATTTCTAAAATAAAGGAGCGCTAGCTAAATGAAACGAAATATTTTGTGGAACAAAATGGCTACTGCATGCGACGGGAGTCAGCTACTACAAAATTACTTATATACTTACACTTTCCTCTTGAGTGAAATTAGTGACCTGCCATTCATAATAATGATAATACCTGCCAGATGTGCTCCAGCCTCAATTAGATTCTTGATTTTTCATTTCATTTCATTTCATTTCATTTATTTTTCCCTTAAAGGCCCGAGGGCATTACATAAGGGGGGAGCAAACTCAATATACAATGCGAACAAGAACAGGAAAACATTAAAATAACAAGAAAAGAAAACAGAAACAAGAGAAATAATGCAAGGGTTAGACGAAATAATTTTTAAAAACAAAAAGAACAAAATACCGTAAGTAAATGGCGCCGAAAAAGTTATACAAATTTGCATGAGAAAAACGCTTTCACGAAACTGGTGAAACTTGAGCCGGTTGGTACGTCATCGATGGCAATGTCAGCACAACTACAAACACACGTAAAAAAAGTCAAGACAAGGTAAGCGCTGCCTCCCCCGCGAGCCCACAATTCTGCCGACGTCATCAGCGATTTCTTTACGAAAGATGGTCGTTTAATTTTATCCTGAATGATTTGCGATCAGTGCATGATACGATGGTGTTTGGCAGGGCGTTCCACAGTACTATTGCGTCCGGAAAAAAATGAAGAATTTAATGCTAAGGTGCGACAGTTGGTACGTGCAATGCTATGATTATGGTTTAGGCGGCTAGATGTCCTGTGGAGGGGGGCTGTAGCTTTGCATGTCTCGTACGGGGATGATAATAGAAGTGATGTAGAAGACACAGGCGAGATATGATACGGCGTGACATGAGCGATGGAATGGCGATGGATTGTCTCAGTGCTGTGATACTGGTTTTCTTTGAATAGCAAGATGTTATAAATCGTATGGCGCGATTCTGTACGGCTTCAAGGTCGGTGGCGAGATACGCTTGTGATGGATGCCAAATGGAGGACGCATATTCTAGTTTGGGGCGAATGAAAGTTATATAGGCTAGTTGCTTTATTTCCGGGGATGCGGCCTTCAAGTTACGTCGCAGATAACCGAGTGTGCGTGAGGCTTCAGCGCAAATGTTTTGAATGTGTTTCTAATCGTGAATGTGTTTCTTTCGTGTTTCTAATCTGCGGCTATTACCTGTCCTCTTACCACTGCTAGAGCCTCGCTGCATATCGCGAACTGCTGTTTCTATCCGAGGCTGTTCAACATAACTTTAGTCTTTTGCATAAAAATTTTTAGGCCTGCGGTTCTGCTTAGCCCCTCTTTGACATTGATCATCCTTTGTAATTCTTCCCGTGAGCTACTCAGCAAGGTAATGTCAACAGCGAATCTAATATTACTAACATATTATCTATCAATTCTTATTCTTAACTCTTCACAATTCAGCTTGAATACGTCCAGTAAGCAGGCGGTAAACAGTACTGGAGAGACCATGTCTCCTTGCCTAACCACGGCTGGTCTCGAAGGAGAACGCGTCTCGAGACCGGCCGTGGCCTAACACCCTTCCTTATTAGAAATTTGGTACTTTATTCATGGAGGACTATGATTGCTGGATAGCCAATATAGATATCTCCCAGTACTTTCGCCTATATGCCCATATGCACCCCTATTTCGTAAAGTCTGCACTGCCGAGCTTTCGATTAAGTCAAACGCATCCCTGTAATCAATGAAAGCTATGTAAACAAGTTTCGTTACATTCCGAGTAATTTTCTATCGCCTGGGTGGCAGTACGGATATGATTTATGGAGGAGCTTTTACAAAAGATTGCTTGATCTTTTTGTTAATTCAAGTCTAAGGTTGGTCTGATTCTATTAACGGTCCCCTTAGTAGATGCCTTATATATACGTAACGGATAAGCTAATTGGTCTGTATTTTTTGAAGACCCTGGTATCTCCCTCCTTAAGAATTAAGGTCATGTTATCAGTCTTCCAAGACTCTGGCACTATTGAAAGCAATTCGATTTTAATTACACAACTGCCGCGAACCTTAATTATAATCGTTATTTGTTTCCACTGACAGTTGGCATCATGTTGCCGATGGCACGCGGCCTTATAACACTTCGCTTGTACTGCGCAGAACAATATTGTCCTCTCTGTTTGTTTACACTCAGTGTTGCCGAAATTAGGCCTTATCCGGCATGGTATACATTTTACGCATTTCCAATTGTCTTCGAATGCCCGACTTGAGAGGATCTATATACGTTTCGGCTGGCACATTACCTACTGTACATTGATACTGGGTGAGACTGATATTTTTTAGCGACAACTGCATGGTGTCTGTTCAGACAGGAAAGCATACTAAGACATCTACTCCAACCGCAATGGGAGCTATGGAAGGCAAATAATTCCCTTCTTTCAGATTAAATTTTTCAGCGCGCTGTAGCTGCGTGCTTCAAAGACACGTGGGCTCGTGCCAATCTCTCAGTCTTTCAAAAGTGGGATCTTTTTAAGCAGGAGATTAAGAGTCTTGCAATTGAAGCATAATCAAGGATCACATTCTTGAAGCGCCTTCACATTTGTGAATTGAAGTGCACCCTGAACGAACTTTATGAGTTGGAAAGAATTTCTCCGGGGTCCTATCTTGATGATGTCAGAAATATTAAAGCGCAACATAACCAAACCGATCCCTCTCAAATCATCGGCTCGACAGGGCTGCCCTCTATCGCCTTTGTTATTCGCGTTATATCTTGAGCCCCTATGTCGTAGTACCATCAAAAACAAAGCAGTTCGTGGCTTCTCACTATCGCAATATGAAGTTAGGGTTTTGGCTTATGCTGATGACATTGCCCTTTTCTGTACTGATCAAAAGAATGTGACCGAGGTTTTGCGTGTAACTGGGCGTTTTTGTGATAGTTCGGGGCGTCTCTTAACCTAGACAAAACAAAGGGGTTCTGGTTAGGTCACTGGAGTATAAAGCCTAATTTTTTGCAGGCCTCAGGTGGGACTCCGAAAACTTAACAGTATTTGGGGGTTCCTTTGCATCAATATCGCAATAGTGGACCTCACTGGGATTCTCAGATCTCATCAGTTAGGAGACAAACACAGGCATGGATGGGTAGGGAGCTGTCTTTATTTGCACGAGCACAAGTTTGCAATGTCTTCCTGATTTCTAAGCTTATCTATGTATTGCAGGTGTTGCATTGTGCAAGAAACAAAGTACAGTCCATGCATAGAATTTTTGCTACTTTTGTGTGGCGCTCTCAATGGGAGCCTATGCGTCGAGATAATTTGTTTCTCCCTCTGGAGGCTGGTGGAGCTGGTCTTCAGCACTTGTTTTTTCATCAGTTTATTTCAAGGTTTTTCTTTTTGAAAAAAGCAAGACATCTCTCACCCTATGTTTAATAGACGATTAAGTGCCCATTTGTCTAATTTGTTTGCGCCCACTGGTCATAGGAGGAAGGGTCCTTTGTGGGGTTTTCTTAAGGAAGTTGCCGACACATTCCATTTCCTCACCGTAAGGGTTTCGTTAGAATACTTATACAGTCTATCCAGAAGACAGATGACAAAAGTTCTGATTGACACGTTATTTCCTGTACCGATGTATTTGCAGCCTTGCCTCCCCTTTCTAGACAATAGTGTATTAAAGTGGGTGCAGCGGATGTATATACAATCAACCGCAAAGACTTTCTTTTTTAAACTTCACACGTCAAGGTTACCTGTCAAAAGTGGCTTCGTGCAAAATGGACTTTTGTGCCATGGTCAGTGGACTGTAGGCTGTGTCTGCAGCCAGAAACTATAGATCATTGCTTTGTGTATTGCCGTGATGCAGTGTTCTTATAAGGGACATTCTTCAACGGACTCTTAAAAAGGACATTGATATTACGCCCTATAGTATAAGGGTTTTGTCTACAATGGAAGCTTCTCAGGTACCATGTGTCCCTTTTGTGCTCATGAGACTGTTTAGCCTGTAAAAAAGCCGCATGACAGATCGCCGTGCAAAGACACCACGTTCATCGAAGTCTGCTCAGAGAACAGTGTGCTCTGGCGCGGGGAGTGTAGCGACCCCCTTACCAGGTTACATTTAGTATGTCTCCCGGAATTTCGATGTGTGGACAAAGTGAGAGCTCGGTGTTGATGTCACTGTGTATGACAGGTTGCGGGATGCGACCTGCTTAAATCAGGCTTCCAGTACTTCCATGCAATAAAGGAAAAAAAAATCCCGTTCGTGGAGTAGTTGGTTAAAGTACTCGGTTGGGGGTCCGCGGGATGGAGGTTTGATTCCCGGTGGAGACTGAATTTTTATTTTTCTGATGATGACAGTTTCGGTTTAGGGTAATGACGTCATTTCATTGACAGCTATAGTGTGACCGAACGAACTCCGACAGTATGGTTTTTGCCTTAAAACGTACAAATGGCAGTGACCTGATCGACCATGACCGACAAATCCCGGTCTCTGCTCTTCAGCCTTAACCTACATGCAGGTCCCTCTCTAACAGAGAGAGGGAAAAACAAATAAACAAACACCAGATATTTTCAACGTTTCCTTTCGCAACCCCGTGTCGCCTACGCGTTGACACCGCGCCCCGGGTCACTTCAACCCCATTGTTACTATTACTAGTTGATAGGTACTATTACGGTTGTTATTGCAACGGCCTCCGTAGGTGCTGTTCACCTAGCACCGCGCGAATACCTCGGTGTCGGCAAGCCCCCTTTGTACTATGTACTCACAAGGAATCACTGCTGCCGGAGGCTGGCGCTTGATTGTGTCTGCCACGTTGCCGCGTACCTACACCGACCCTTACATCCCGTTTTCATATTTCTAAACAAACTGCATAGGAAAGATAAGAAAGGAAAGGAGGAAATCACGTTCTTACCTTCTGTATAGCTACTCATCGCCGGACATTGATCTTATATAGGACACCTGTAAGGGATCGTCAAGGTGCGCGCGGGGGCGTACATTGCCCTGTAGACTGGAAGTCGAAAAAAAAGAGGCTGGCGAGTAAACCGGCGCCTAGCGCGCAGGTGGTGGCGCATTGCTTAGTTAATCCCCTTCGAGTTCCTGAATGGGAAGCGGGAGCCGCTCCCTATCTCGTGCGAAGGAATGCGCCGCAAAGCGTCGGCAGCGTCTCTTGTCTAGAGGCGAAGGAGACAGGTGTCGTCCGCGGATGGTCAGACAGGTGCGTGCCAGATGCGTGGGAACGAACATCTTCGCGAGTGCTCACAGGGTCAACTCCCCCTAAACTAAAAAAGAAAAAAAAAGAAAAGAAGCTCCATGGGTCACCTGCCTGTACTGTTTCAGTGAGGAAAGAGCGCTGGCGACAGCAGTGACCGGACACGGGGCAAGGGTGAATTTTCTTGGCCCAATCACGCCGCTTATGGCCAGTGATTGGATAGCTCGGGCCAAGGGGTGTGAACCCGAGGTGTAAACTGAAGTTGCCGAAGGTTCGTTGGGTGTTCTTGGTTGGATCGGGTCTTAGGTAGGTGCTCTGCACCATCGGCTCTGCCGAATTTGGGAGTCTCTCCCGGGAAGACCGACCAACAGGTTCCAGTAGTTGCCATATGTCTTTGCAACGGTAACGAAATTTACTGGCGCAGTCGGACAGGACGTCTCTACGAGTCAAGTAGAGGCAAAGGCAGCGGAGGAGACTGAAGGTGACGGCAAGCAAGCTCCAGTCATCGGAAGCAGATACAGCAACAAGGACCGCGGCAGTGAACCAGCAACGCGAGGCTGCAGGAAAAGCAGCGCTCCGGGAAGAAAGGATCACCGCTCTCCGGCGAGCCACAACAAAGCGGCGACAACGAGCACAGGACCAGCGGCGTGCGGCAGCTCATCGTAAAGTGCGGTGAAGGTGGAGGCGGACGCCAACATCATGGAGCAAACAATGTGGACCGACGCATCGAAACCGTGAGTTTCTTCAGTCGCATTGTTCGCGCCTCTGTGTGTGTTCGAGCCGGCAGGGTGGTCATATGCTAGGCAATATGGCGAGCCAGCTGGAAACAGAGAAGGCGCGCTTAAATGAGATTTTGGCTCAGCTCGCCAAGGTGAATGGAGGAAAGGCGCTTCTCTACGAGGAAACACCTCAGGACTTAGAGTTAGAACTCAGGAAAACAGTAGCAAAACGCCAAGAGCTAGAGGTGAAGGTAGCTTTGCTCAAACAGGTAAGAGTAGTCAGCGAGGTAGCACGGACGAAATGTTCCGAGGATAGATTACCGACACTAGAAAACAACGTTCTGCTGGGACAGAGACATGTGCCAAAGCACATAGCTCATTTAGGTATAAGCAGCGCGCCAGGGGGCAACAACACCTGCCCAATAGCAGGAGCCTTTGAGAAGAGTGTCGCGGAATGCGGAAACGTCCTAGATAACGCTGGTGTGGCGGGCGTCGAATTGGAGCAAACTGTAGACGCGGACTCTGCGGAAGTGATAGATAGCAAAGGCAAGAGTCCTGCAGTGTGCAAATCCTGCAAAAGTTTAGCATCACCCCTAGAGGCAGGCGGCGGAAACGAGCTACCCAGTCACAAGGAACAGAAGGCCATTGAGACAGAGGAAGCTGAAAACAGTCAGGGGGGCAGTAATATGCCTGTATGCTCTTTTGCCGAGTACAAGGTTGAGGCTTCCAGCTTGTCAGGTGAGCGAAAAGAAAACATCCCAGTTTAATACACCGCTAGTGTATTTGAGACAGATATTGCTCACCCTGTCTATCCAGTGGTTCAGGTTAGCGGTGTGACGGTAGAGGCCAGACGCGAGGGCACTAGTGCATCATTTTTGGAGCTGAGCTGTACGCGTCAGCAGGACGAACCTCAGAAAGGGCGTGAAAATGTGCGTTTCGATGCACGTGACGCTAACATGAACAGCAGAGTGCTACCAGGCAAACGTCAGTCATCAGGCAACTGCATGCTAAGCCCATACTCAGGTGATGCAATCGAGCCGGGAGGCGCAGGTGAAGCGGTGCGCGGCAATCTGAAGAGTTGTTCCGTCAGAAAAGGGTATTCATGCTCTAAACCAGACAGAATGCCAGCAGACAGGTGTACTGCTCGCACATGGAAAGTCGGATTGCGGAACAGCGCTATTCATGATGCAAGACGCAAATGGATAAAATCCAGCTGCACTAGTACGAACAGGAGGTGCAAGGGTTGTGCTACATGCGCGCCACTTGACTCATTCTTGCCGCGCAACGGGGAGGACCCCTCCTCGGGTCAACTGCGTGATTCTTTGTTAGAACCAATGCTGGGCTCATGTGTTTTCGATCCGGGAGGGCACAAACCATCCAGTGTTCACCCCGTTGTGGCGGCGGCCTAGCGAGTAATCGCAAAGCGTTAAGTATGTCTATTCAGATTAGCACGGTGGCTCAAACGCACACAGGGGCTGTTGGTGCGACTGAGGGAGCTCACGTCGCTCTCAGATGAGTGCAAATGAACGTTCCGGTCATGTGTGTGTGGTGTGTTCGCGAGCTGGACGTGCTTGTGCGTGAACTGAACACAATACGCGAACTCGGACTTCAATCAAGGAGCGAGCCGTGCATGCAACATTGTGCATTTGAGTGTGTGCATTTTGTTTTTGTTTTGAATTGTTGGGGCCAATTTTTAGTGTTTTGTTACTGGGCACCCGCGATCGAGACGATGTCGTCACGTAGGCCGATCCCTTGATTGTTTTAATTTAGGCCCCTTGTAAAATCTTGGGGAGGGCCTGTAAGGGATCGTCAAGGTGCGCGCGGGGGCGTACATTGCCCTGTAGACTGGAAGTCGAAAAAAAAGAGGCTGGGGAGTAAACCGGCGCCTAGCGCGCAGGTGGTGGCGCATTGCTTAGTTAATCCCCTTCGAGTTCCTGAATGGGAAGCGGGAGCCGCTCCCTATCTCGTTCGAAGGAATGCGCCGCAAAGCGTCGGCAGCGTCTCTTGTGTAGAGGCGAAGGAGACAGGTGTCGTCCGCGGATGGTCAGACAGGTGCGTGCCAGATGCGTGGGAACGAACATCTTCGCGAGTGCTCACAGGGTCAACTCCCCCTAAACTTGTAGGGCTCGTGGCGCGCCGCGCATTCGAAGGCCGCGCCACTTCCCAATGTTCCCTGCGCGCGTGCCTGTTTCCCTCTCCCCGCTCGCGCGGGGATAACCGGTCCCGCGCGAGGGGGCTATAAAAGAATGCACGCGCCGCCGTCTCGGGCGCTCTTGGTCTCTGGCTCCTTGGTCCCTGGCTCTTCGTTCCGGCGCTCTCAACGACCCGCAGCTACCCGGACGACGACACCGACTTCGACAATCCCCGATCCCTGTGAGATTAAAGATGTTTATCATACGGCCCACTGTGTGTTTGTCGTGCGCATCCCTCGGGCAGAGGAATCGCCCACAAACTAAAAAAGAAAAATAAAGAAACGAAGCTCCATGGGTCACCTGCCTGTACTCTTTCAGTGAGGAAAGAGCGCTGGAGACAGCGGTGACCGGACACGGGGCAAGGGTGAATTTTCTTGGCCCAATCACGCCGCTTATGGCCAGTGATTGGATAGCTCGGGCCAAGGGGTGTGAACCCGAGGTGTAAACTGAAGTTGCCGAAGGTTCGTTGGGTGTTCTTGGTTGGATCGGGTCTTAGGTAGGTGCTCTGCACCATCGGCTCTGCCGAATTTGGGAGTCTCTCCCGGGAAGACCGACCAACAGGTTCCAGTAGTTGCCATATGTTTTTGCAACGGTAGCTAAATTTACTACACCTGTAAGCCTTACTACAGTACCAGAGGCACGTCCAACTCAAAGGGTTTGCAGGATGGCTTATGGGAGGCTGCTGGTGAAATGTCTCAGCTGCCGGTGGCAGTGCAGCCCAGGTCGGTCTGGCGCAGAGGGGCCGCGAAAAGTCGTCGTGGCGGCAAAGGACGCCTTCCCTCGTGTGGAGGAACGGGGAGGGCCGTCCGTTGAGGGTGCCGTGCGAGAGTACGCGGGCGCGGCGGGTATACACGTCGCGTTCGTCCGAAATTCGCGCGACACCTATATATGGTATGTTCCGCAGACCTCCGCCCATCCCAAATAATGCGAAAAGGAACAGTCGGCGACAGAGTTTCTGCTCCCTAGCTTCTGTGCCAGGAGAGACCGCTGGACGCTGAGCGGCAGGTTGTGAGGCTGTTGCAATCGCCCTGCCGTAAGCCAGCTTCAGCATCGCGGCGCTCCACACTCAGTCGGAGAGGGAAGATCCTCCCTTCCATGGCACTCATTATTGAATGGCCTGCTCTGACTTGAAGTGTCGGAGTGAAATAAACCCCGCCACTCCAGCTGGTGGCCGATATTTTAAAGAGCGTTAGCTCTTTTCCCATTTGGCGATTTCGCGTCGGTTTGCCCGGGTCTGTCATGTGACTACCAACTACTTGAGTTAGAATTTCTCGAATTCCGAAGTCATGTTCACCACGGTGGCGGCTGCCACCCTGGCCACCCAAGATGGCGGTCACCTTAAGGCCCACCTTACGTCACGTGATGCGGCCCAAGATGGCGGCTACCCTAAGGTGACTTTACATGTACCACCCCAGATGGCGGCCACTCTAAGGCCCAGCCTAGGTCATGTGATGCCACCCCAGATAGCATCCATCCTAAGGCTTACACCAGGTCACGTGATACCACACAAGATGGCGGCCATCCTAAGCCCACCTTAGGGTGCACGTATCCTGTGAACCACTGGCCGTAGGCACATGCGGTGGTACCAAATGATTCGTCTCGACGAGATCTATTCCAAATGAGGTTGAGATAGGTGATAACTCCGGCCCATCTCAAACGCTGTAATCAGTAAATATCCCTTGAGCTAACGCTCTTGCACTTCAACTTCTATGATACGGTGGCGGCAGTGTTTTTTTTTTGTCTGGTCCTCCTCTCAGGAATGCATCTGTATTAGCAGGCAGGTTCACAATTGACACGTGACATATTTTCGAAACGAGTTATTTCCAGAAGTGTGGGAGATGTCTTTGCCCTGCAGTGGGCACATTCGTGCTGAGTGATGATGATATGTTCGGGCAATTGTTCGGCGGTTTGCGTAACTTCTGGAGACCACATGTCATGGGCTCAATGGCAGTGCTGCCAACTTGGCTACCACTTTTGAGATGAGAGTTTAACCCAACGGGACCCCTGGAACCCTCAGTCAGACAGCGGCCTGTTTCAAGCGTGCGCTCAATGGCCCATTACGGCCCGAGCAAACGCCAAGGGAACAATGCGTTTTTCTCTACACTTCGCCAACGCTGATTTCCACAAGAGGGTGCTGCAAGCCAAAAGTAACTAACAGCAGGGGGACTACATGTTGCGGCGCGGAGCACGTTGCTGCCAGCCTTTGAAGGGGCACTTGCCGCCGCCCGCTAAAGACTAGTGTTGCCAGTTGAGCTAACGGTGCAATTTTGGTCCCCAACTCAACCGGCGTGGCAAGGGTGCTCTGCATGCTGGAGAGAGTTGGCGCTGGTACATTTCGGAGGCCAGACTTACTCTTCACTACTTACTGCGTGAAATTTTACTTGTGCACTGCGTTGAATAATAAGGGATAGCATATACACCTTGCGCTTGTCCCCCTTCTGAGGCGCCACGGTGCACTTGCGTTCGAGAGACGTGCTGCGAATCACCTCTGTCAATTCTTGACATAGTCACAGACTCACGGATAAAGTTTTCGGAACAGAATTCGGCACTCTCGGACAAGATCCGTAATGAGAACCTTCTCCGTTTGGTTGAGCGCCGCTCCCGACGAAAGGCCAAGTTAGCGGCTAACGCCACGTCGACAGCCGGCAAGGTTGACGCTACTCAACAAGTACTTGCCTCAAGTGCGGCGAAGGACTGTGCCCGCAGGGGTCGCAATGCTGTGAGCAAGTGGAGGCCCAAGCCTTTGCCCAAGTTCCACCAGGCCGACTTTGTGATGGTCACCAAGCCCCGAAAGCACTGGCCATCCGGGATGCTTTCCAATGTGGCGAGCTCGGCGCCGCGTTCGGCGCTTTCCTCGGGCCGCGAATGGCCGCCGAGTTGGGCCTCCTTTTTTCCAGGGAGCAAATTTTGATCATCGCTAGCACCCGGAACGCCTGCATCGCTGACCGTCTGCTAGACGACTTGGCTCAAGGTGATGTGCTTCTCCGCGGCCATCTCAAAGAACATGGAGAAGATGTTTGCTATGGGGTCATTACGTTGGCAACAAAGAGGCGTCCGAGTCCCTTCAACAGCACGTACAGTGGAGGAACGGCACTGTGCTTGAAAAGGCCCGGCTCACCTTTGCCTGCACGGTGATGCTCAGGTTCGTGCATTACAACTCCGAGATCATCTCTGTGCAGCCATATTTGCGCACTATTCTGGCCTGCAGCGTGTGTGGAACTGTCGGCCACCGGGCGTACTCTCGCCCAAATCCAACACAAGATACGTGTGGCCTGTGTGGACAGCAGGCGCCTTTAGTGGGGGGGTGTGCGGGCCCCTCACGACTGTATAGCCAAGTGTGCAGTTTGTGATGGCGGCCATGCCACGAATTCGCGAGACTGTACTGCAAAGTACCGTCTCAACCAATCAGCCACGCCAAGGTCAGAAAATCTAACATGACGGGCAAGCAGCCACGGCAATCTGACGCACCGGAGCCGATGATTCATCACATCGCGTCGAAGCTACCGCCATAAAGCGACAGACGCCTCCTAGCGGCAAAGACGCCAAGGGCAAACAAGTGCCACCACCGCCCTCACACAGTGGCCAGGAAAAGCAAGCCCACTCCCACGACAAGAATGGCATGGCCGGTGCCTGGGCCAACGCCGTCAAAAATGCCAAACAGGTGAGCGGTTCGGGTAGGGCTGCCTCCACCTCTCAACCCTTTCCCCTCCTCTTCGCTCGGCAGCGGACGCTGATGAGCTTTACAAATTAGTAGCTTCGCTCCGGACACAAAACGAGATGCTACTCGCCAAAATTGAAGCCTTAGAGGCTAAGATAACTCCCCTTCCCCCTAGTACGCCCGCCGCGGAGGCTATAGTGCGAGATGGCGACGGCGCTGGAACCTTCATTTGCCTACATCGAAGCCCGTCTTAATGCAAAGTTTTATTCCCTGCTTAGGACAGCGATGGAAAACTTCATTGTTCGGGTCATGGAGGCTCTCCCCTCTATGATCGCTCAGCACGTCGCGACTAACGCCCGCCTTTCTCGCCGAGCCGGCTCCCTTAGGGACGTCTATAGGCGGTCATCTAAATTGTCCCGCCGAGTCACTGACCTCAACGATGATGACGACAGCTGCTCCCATGCAAGAGCTGAGCTTCAGCCTCAGGTAAAAAGCTCGAAGGCAGACTCACTTCCACATTTCGCCCCTAATACTCAACATGGCGGGACACCCTGGGTGCAGGACCTCTCCCCTTGCAAATCGGCTACCCAAGTTACAATAACTCAATGGAACTGTCGGGGACTCCGGTCTCGTTCCAAGCGGGCCGGTCTCCGGCTTTTTATTTCAACAATCAAGCATTTGCCAGCCGTGGTCGCTCTCCAAGAGCCAGGGAGAGGCACCACAATAAAAAATTATAGACATTCTAGCAGGACCGCTCGACCTGTCTTTGCGTCCATAGAAATTATTCAGCTAACCAGGTCGACTTACACCTGCAACTTGAATATTCCTATGTAATGGTGACCCTCTTCCCACTCCGCAAGTACCAATCATTAGACATGCTCAATGTATATTGCACTCCGAAATTGCCGAATGTGTCATTCACGGACTTCTTCAGCCGAGCGCTGAGAGTTGCGGGTCGGGACCCCTCCTGATTGTGGGCGATTTCAACGCTCCCAGTCGGACCTCGGGTTACCGTCGTGAAGAGAAACGGAGAAGCGAATTGGCGGAGCTTGAGTCAACGCTGGGCCTCACTCTTCACACTGACCCTGTCCATCCAACTCATATAGGCAACTCTGTGACTCGGGATGCGTGTGCGGACTTGATCTTCCCCCGCAACATTCAGTATGCAGACTGTCTCAACACCCAGGAAATCCTCGGCAGCTACCACTGCCTCCTAAATATTACAGTCAAAACCCATCCCGTCCTTTCGCTCGACCCGCAACACAAGCCCGACTCCCAGATTGGACCAAGTTCATGAACAATTTTAACACTACGACACCCATACATGAGCAAGGCTACCCATCTTGGTCTCAACCATTGGTTTCTAGCCTTCGCTCCCCCGAGACTCACATTCAGCTCTCAGAGGTGGTCTCGGAGGTGGACAACCACCTGTGGAGGCCCGGCATTACCTCATCCGTAGGGTAGCGCCGACAGAAGCACAACCGGAATCTTAAAGCTCGCCTCGCCGAGCTCACCCAGCGAGCGGCTGAGTATGCGGCCAAGCTCGCCGACTCCAACTGGATGGCCCGATTCAATACGGCCGCGCGGCAGATGTCTAGCCGGAACACCTGGCGGCTCTTTCGCGCCCTATTGATCCAACGCATGGAATCTGCATGGAACATGCATGCATGGAATTTCAAAAACACGTCTAAAGAGAAACACACAGCTTTCAGGGCAGAAAAATACAGTTGGCGCACAAACTTCGGGTCCAGTACTTGTGCACCGCCCAGGACCCCCGCGGGCCGTCGTACTCTTATGCAGGCTTTGCGAACGTTGAGCTGGATCAACCGTTCCAGCTCCACAACCTGAAGGCGGCCCTAGCCAAAATGAAATGTGGCACTACTACGGGTCGGGACAAAATTACTGTCAAATTATTAGCCAACCTCTCCAATCCGGCATATCTATCGTTATTGGATTACATTAATTCAATCTGGATTGGGAACGTGCCACTCGCCAAAGACTGAAAAACTGTACTGGTCACCTTCATTCCTGAACCTTGCTCATCATCAATCTCTACTGAATCTTGAACCACCTTTTGCAGGCTGACGTGTTCGAAAGTGATTGTGCCCTGGAGGGCGCAGCGGGGTTAGCGGAGCTTCTTTCAAGCTCACCCCCTGAGGAAGCTGGGCGCCAGGCCGGGGGTCTGCTTGTACCCATTTTTACCGGTGGGTGTCCGGTGGTGGGTTTCGAGCCAACCACCTTTCGCAGCCGAGACACAGAGAACCGCCGTCCCATCTCTCTGACTTCCTGTGTGGGTAAACTCTCGGAGACGATGATACGTGACAGGTTGTCTGAGATCATGGAATTCCAACATATTTTCGCAGATGGCATGTTCGGGTTTCGCCCACACAGACCTGCACAGTATGTCTTGCTACAACTCAGTGGGGCTGTCCTGGACCCCGTTGAATGCCGCCACAATGGCAAGGTCGTGCTCGCCTTGTATTTGAAGGGAGAATTCTACAATGTCACACTCGAGATCATTCTCACCCACCTCTCTTAAACTTACTGCATCAAAAACGCGTTCCAATACATCGGCAATTTTTGACCGACCGACAATCTTACATTCGAATCCAGGATACGGAGCATGATACTTTTCGCCTAGGAACCAGGGATACACCTCATGGCGCGGTGCTCCCTCCCCTGTTATTCAATATGGCCATGATGCACCTGGCAGCCCAGCTCGCGGCTGTCGCCCGTGTGTATGCAGCATGTGCTGTATGCCAATGACATCACTTTGTGGGCGACGCAGGGTGCCCTCGGAGATATATCGGTCCACCACAGTGGACCGTTTAAGCTCACCGCTGCGGCCTCCAATGCTCCCTCCAAAAGTCTGAATTTGTGCCCATATGCCCACCACCAAAGTATACTACCAAAATTAGATTGCCTCTTGAGACAGGTCCAATTCCTGAACGTGTGGAAGTCCGGGTACTGGGGCTCTTTGTACATCAATACAGACGGTCAGAAACGACAGTGGCCAAACTCCGTAAGGTGGGGAAGCAGGTGGACCGCATGGTTCGCCGGATTTCTAAAGAGCGCGGGGGGTTACGATGCCTTGCGGATTCGACTCCGTACCTTCCCCTACGGAAGCAAGACGAGGACGCACTCGAAGTCATCCTCCGCAAAATTATGAAATGGGCTCTCGACCTCCCTGTTAACACATCCAGTCAGCGTCTCCTGGGGCTGGACATGGTGAACACATATCGGGAGTTTCAGGAAGCCCACTTGACCAACTAATATACGCGTCTCTCGAAGACATCATCCCCGACTACATATCCAACATAACACTCATGCAAAAGCGTGAATGCATTCCATCACAGTGGGGACGCGCCCTTCGCGTACGCCCTCTGCCCGCGAACATGACCCGCGATGAGCATAATGGCCGGCGCCTAGCGCGGGCGGAAGCCCTGGCTCGCCACTATGGATTAAAACCCGGCGTATTTTATGTGGACGCCTCTGACTCCCACCATGGGGGGTGGTATACAGTTGGAGTCGTCCACCAGTCAAAGACAGTAAACGGGCTTACTTTTCTAGCCCAGGACATATAACACACGCGGAAGAAGTGCCATTGCGTTGGATGCGTCCCATCCCACTTCCAAAACAATAATTTCCAATTCCAGAGGGGCTTGTCGGAACGTCGAGCAAGGCTGGGTACCGTACCTAGCCTACCGCCTTCTACAAAACTGCGTATATACCGGGTACCCTGCTCGCCGGAATATTGTTTCGTCTCCTGCACACATGGGATTGGGTGAAATGAGGCCGCTGACGCCGCCGCCCGCGCGCTCTCTCACCGGGCATTCACCTCCGACCCCGGCAATCAAGAATTACAATTCACTCCTGCCTATTTCAAAGATATCGTCTTTCACCACCAATCTGGCCATAGTTTTTATCCTCGCCCATGTAAAAGCCTCTCAAAGGCAAAGGAGCGGCTTCTGCTCCATCTTTACACTAATACTTCTGTGCCCGGCAGCTCTAAAACACTTTCACCCTTATTTCTTGGACAGCTGTCCGCACTTTGCAGAAGTCTTCGGACATCTGCCACATGGCTTGGGCCTGCCCATACAATCCTGCTATCTCCCCTAACCACAACCCCACCCGGTAGGACTGGGAGGCGACCCTGCTTGGCTGCTGTGACCTATACGGCCTTGGTGGAGCGCGCCTGGGCAGCGGACGACGCCACTGGGGTCCCGTACTAGGGACTCCACCCAGTGCTTGTGAGGACCAGCCCCTTAAGGGTTAATGGAATCAAACCTCATGCACATACTGATTTCGAGTTATTAAATGTCTTTATCTTCCTTCTCCCCCTTCCTGTCTATATGTTTCCTGGTGCGCTGCCTCACAATCAATGACATACCAACTAGCCCAATTATCCGCTTTATACACCTCGTTCGGGTGAAAAGCCGTAGTAAAAGAAGTAGCCGTATGCATCGCGTATCGGAAATAATCGGGGGTTGCGTAAAAAATCGTATCATGGTAATTCATGGTTGATGATTTATTGGTGGTGACAGGTGATGACGAGTTAATAAATTCTAATTACGTTACGTACTAATGAGATGAAAAGATGAATAAAATTGAAACGGGGTTCAAAGGTGTCACAATGCTCACAATGCAAAGCCAAAGCTTGATGATGCTGATTAAAAATATTTAGAGTGCGTAATTGAGGAATTAAAAATTGCAGTTCTAATGAATAGAAAATTGAAGACAATTAGCTCAAATGTGTCAAACTACTATGAATAAAAAGACAATGCTTGATGATGCTACTTAAGAAAATTTAAAATGTGTCATTGATCAACTAAATAATTGAAATAAATTAAAAACTAAAAATTAGAAAAGGGGGTTCAAAGGTGTCAAAAAGCTCAGAATGGAAACCCGATGTGTACTGATTTTAATGCAAACGCGATGAATTGGCGTATAAAGAGCAAGGAAAAAAAAAGAAAAAGTAGAAAGTAAATGAGTGTGTCTGAGAAACGTCATCGCGTCATACCCCTGCAGTGGAGCTTTCCAAAGCATTATAGTATGTGTGGAGAATATACAAATATTACGTAGTATAGTCACAACATGACTCGTAGTCATACTGCAACGTAGCCTGCCTCAGCTGTTTAGAAAGTAACGTGCTGTGAACGCGGGCGGTCCTGACGCCCGAAGACAAAAGCGAAATTCTTGGGAAAATGAGGTGGGCTACGAAATACCGCCGCGAAGAGGGGACACGGCCATTGTTTCACGATGGTGATTAGCCTGTTTGACATACGATAATTGTTTGATATTGTCACATGTATTGTGGAACTGATGTGGTCCCTCGTGGAGAAGCAGAAGCCGTTTCGTTGTGACCTGTAGCTCTGAAGTTCTGTCTATCTGAAGAAGGCGCGGTGGGGTTCCTACTAGCTTCAAGGAATCGCTGTGCTGGTGTGCTGTTCTGCATTCTTCTCCTGACTGTTGATCCTGTCTTGTCTGCAAGCCTGACCGTTCTCTCTGCCTGACCGTTCTCTCTGGTGAGGCCATTTCACGTCGGGGGATTGGCCAGTATTTGTTTTAAACCGAACCTAGGATTCATGTACAATTAGGCCTATAATGTCTCTAGCTTCCCCGGGGGGGGGGGGGGGGGGGGGGGGGTCGGCATCCTGGTTTGCCAGTCTGCCGGCCCAAAGCTTGGACTTGGAATCTTTCGGACGAAATGGAATAAGTATAATACCGGTGGCATTTGTACCAATTGGGGATGGATTCGTGAAGTTGAAAAATCCAAAAATAATCCAGGAGCAGCTAAAGGCTGTCACCCCCCCCCCTACCTAGAAATCTCTGAGGTGCGTCCGTTTGGCAGGAGAGGTATCCTATGTAAGTCCTCGAATATACAGTGTGTGTCGGACTTGCTTCGATGCACATCGTTTGCATCATTGCCTGTTAAACCTTTTATACCTGAACAGCTGGCATGTGCAAAAGGTATTATACGCGGTGTGGATTCGTCGGCTTCTCCGCAAGAAATGATTGAAGAATTTATTGAGGCTGGCATTGGCATCTTATAACTATTCCGTTGCAGCAGGGATGCTGGTGCACTCTAGGGTGCCGACAGAATCAATGATAGCGACGTTTGCCGGGGCTAACTGTATGGCCCATTGGGTACCGTGTAGATCCCCTGCAGCCTCGCCCTTTTCAGTGCAAAAACTGCTGGCGATTCGGACACAGCAGCAAGGCGTGCAAATCCGCATCACGCTGCAGACTGTGCGGAGACAACCATTCATCTGACATGTGCACTTCTGCTGTGGTAATTTGCGCACTATGTCACGCAGATCACCCTGCTGATGATGGTACATGCCCAAAACGCGCAGATGAACAAACTGTTCTTAACATCATTCAGCATAAAAGGTGTTCTAGAGCAGATGCCTATGCCCAGCTAGACAATAAGAGGAATTCGTATGCAGCTTGTGCAAAAACAATAGCTTCAGATGTGGAAACAGGCATAACAAAGTCGGTTGTCTCAACTGTAGAGAAATCTCTTGAGGGTTTCTTCGAGCGTATGTTAAGCACGTTTACAGAAGCTGTGTCACAGGTCATAGCTACAAAGATTGGTTCGACCGAAATTGCAGCTTTGCAAGTTGGCAACCCTGGTATAGCTGAATGCCATGCTCTCTATGGTTGCTGGGGCCTCAGTTGAAGGAGATTCTACCCAGACGACGCCTGCTCCTTTTTTGTCAATGAAAGTACAAGGACAGGGTCCTGTGGATACCCACGTGTCCACCGTTTACCCATTGGATGTAGAGATGCCGTGTTCGTCCCAGAAGCGTCGCGCTTCTTCCTCTCCCTCAAAATCCGCCCATTCTAACACTAAAAGTAAAAAAGGTTCCTCTAATCCTCAGAATAACATTGATGTCTTAAAGGAGGCTGTTACAGCCTCTCGGATTCTACAATAATCATGGCGGGGTTAAAAGTACTACAGTGGAATTGTCGTTCAATTGCATCTTCGTTTCACGATTTACAGAATCTTATCTGAAATTTCGACCCAGACATAGTTTTATTACAAGAAACTTGGCTTTTGCCAAATCGGCGATTTTCACTAAAGTATTTTAGAACTTTTAGATCAGATCGCACTAGCGGCCGGGGTGGCGGCTTGCTAACATTACTTTCGTCAAAAACAATTCATCGGGCGAAGGTGTCACACAAACTTCTACGACAAGACTGCGAACTGCTTGCAGTTGATATCACAATTACACAGTCTGCTCCTCTCACTATTGCAAATGTCTACTTCCCACAATGGAGGATCACTCAAATCATCTGTTGTACAACAGATGATTTGAGTGATCTTTTGAGTTCAACAAACGGACTGATTATTGCTGGCGATTTTAATTCACACCATGTAATTTGGGGTTACCGTTCAGATATATGTGGGCAGCGACTTTGGAACTGGATGTCGGTAAATGATGTGCATTGCTGTAATAGTCCAGGCATAACCTTCATGCGAGCAGCTGCTAGGTCAGTAATTGATTTAACGTTAGCAGCAAATGGAGTAAGGGTCTCATCATGGGCTACGGTGGATTGTGGTACATCTAGCGACCACTTTCCAGTTACGTTTAATATAGAATCTACTCCCCTTAGGGTAACTACTTGTGAACAAAAATTTGTCAACCATAAACTCTTTAAAAAGTTTGTGAACTCCTCTTTTTCCTCAATAGCATCATCTCAGCATTCTGAACGTGCTCAACAAGCACTCTCTTCACTGCTAGATGCCACTGAGCGTTCAGTGTTTACTGTGAAATCGTCTGTCCCTAACAAAATGTCATGCCGATGGTGGAACGAAGAATGTGAGAAAGCATTCCGTCGTAGAAAAGCTGCGTGGAAGAGCCTTTCCCATAACCAGTGTCCCCAAAATTGGATAAATTATAAATTTTATGCGGCTTCATTTAAAAAAAACTATTCGTATAGTAAAGGATGAGTATAATGCTAATATGAATATTTATCTCTCTAATCCAATTAATCGGAAGGCATTGTATAGGTTCATGGAACGCAACCAAAATTCTTCACCACATGTAACCGAGTCAGAGGTGTTATCACCCAATGAAGCAAAAGCAAAACTTGAACAAATTGCGAACGGTCTTGCTATTCGCTTTCAAGCGCAAACGGTGGCTCCCTTACTTCGACCTACACCACGTGCTGATTTCGTTGCAGTTGAGCCACCGGAATTGCATTGTATAGCGGCTGCTCTGAAACCTGCAGCTCCTGGGTGTGACGGTATTACAGTGGCTATGCTGAAAGCTTTAGTGCAAGACCACAGCTCGGAGGTGTTGAATATTGTCAATTTTTCTCTGGAAAATGCTTGGTTACCTCAAGACTGGAAAGTTGCAAAAATTATACTAAGCCTCAAAGATCCGAAAAAAGGCTTTGATTTGGATAATATTCGGCCAATTTCTCTGACTTCAAATCTAGTGAAACTTATTGAACGCCTATTTCACCGGCGCCTCACAAACCATGTGATGACCCTGAATGTATTTAATGATGCACAAATTGGTTTTCGTCAAGGGTGCTCCATTTGGACGGCTCATACAGATTTGGAAAGTAGAATTAGGTTAGCAATGAAGAAGAAAGAAGTGTCGGCATTGGTCACTTTGGATATCGCCAAAGCATATGACAGTGTAGAACATTCTATTCTGTTGAATAAGATAAACGAAATTAGGTCACCTTCTTACATGTTTGCATGGCTAAAAGAATTCTTAAGCAATAGAAAATTTTTCTGCACGAGAGGTTCTATAACTTCTGAAACTTATTACCAAACTAGAGGCGTGCCTCAGGGATCGGTGCTGTCTCCATTGCTATTTAATATATTAATGAGAGATATTCCTGTTCATCCAAATATAAAATTGTACGTGTATGCGGATGATATTGCCTTTTTCTCTTCTGCACGAGATGTTCATTCCTTATATCAGCTATTGCAAGCCTACTTGAATGCCCTTGAAGTTTGGCTCGGTAAAGTAAAATTAACTCTCAACGTGAAGAAATCCTCAGTACTCGTTTTCCCACCGGCACACCCTCTTTATATCTCCCTTGTGTATTGCGGTTCACAAATCTCACAGGTTGAATCCTTAAAATACTTGGGTGTATTATACCACTCCCAATTAGACTGGCGGCCTCATATCAAAAGTAATTGCCTGAAAGGTGAGCGAGCCCTTGGTCGCCTGATTCGAATTAGCCATAAGAAATTCGGTATGCATAGAGATACTCTTTTGTTTCTCTATAAAATTTATTTGAGACCAATTCTGGAGTTCGGCTGTGTTCTTTTCTCGGGCAGTCCTAAATACAAACTACGACCTTTGTTGCTACTGGAGAGGCGCGCTTTACGACTATGTTTGGAGTTGCCAAGAACAGTTTCAAATGCAGTCCTCTATTTAGAGGCCCGTGCACGTGACTTGAACTCTCGATTTGAGCTGCTAACTGTGCGAACCTTTTTAAGAGCACTGGAATCTCTGTGTGGAGTGGCTTCTCCCATTTTTATTACACACCAATCTCAGTTTCTAGATTATCATTGGCCGCAATATAAGCAACCACAATTTGTATTTACTCAGTCCTTGCTGTCCAAAATTGCAGTTTCGCTTAGGTCAGTCAGACGTGTTGGCAATGTTCAAGCTACTTCCACACTGTGCTTTGACCAGTCGTTGCCATCTAATGCAAAACACTTGACTACCACGGTAATAAAGGGACACCTTGAAGATTATCTATTACAATATCCACGACCCGTACCTATTTTCACAGATGCCTCACAACGAAATGAAAAAGCAGCAATAGGGATTTACTGCAAAGTATTTGATTGGAGTTTTTCTGTACGCATCCCTGATTACACACCAATATTTACTGCTGAACTGCTTGCAATTGGTTTGGCCCTTCAAAAAGTTCCCGGTAATGTTAGTCACGTAATCATACTCTCTGACTGCCTGTCAGTCTTAGCAGCATTAGAAAGTCCGAAAATGCGTCTTTTGAAACAAACCCTGATGTTTTTCCTTCCGATACACTTACAGGAAGTACTTTTTCAGTGGGTTCCGGGACACTGCGGCATCGCTTCTAATACAATGGCGGATTATTTAGCAAATTCAGCTCTCAGTGGGCCTGTTGCCGATGTTGTACCCAATATTATCTTGCTAAATATATCCCGTTTTGAACGATTTCAAACGTTAAACTCCTTGAGCCATGAGCCACTCCTTGCGACTACGGATTTTAACCATTTAAATTTCCATTGGAATGTCCGATGTTGTACCTCGAGGCAATGTGAGGTTTCCATGACGCTCATGCGTTGTAGAATTCCTTCCCTCAATCTTTATTTATGTCGCTCTGGATTCACGCCGTCCAATCTTTGTGCGTCATGTAATGACGTGGAAACAATTGAACATTACATCCTCTCCTGCCACAGGTATGCTACTCAGAGAAGACAGTATCTAGAAATACCTCTTGCTCGCCTAGGACTGCCATTTACAGTTCCTGTCCTGCTCTCCTTTGGTGCAACCGTCAAAGGGTATGCCCTAAAACCGGTGTGTGAATTACTTCATAATTATAATAGGGCTACTGGAAGATTTGTGTGTTAGCGCTGATCTGTCTGAATTGTATTTTTTCTTCTTATTATTATTTTAGTAATTTACAATTATATTCCTTTTTTTTTTTCATTGCTTTCCATTACATCGCCTCAAAATTTCAAGTTATTTCAGCAACACTAGCTCCTAATTATTAGGTTATCTATATCATACAGTTAAATCGACATTATCAAAAATATTATGTCACCTACAACGAATTCTGGCCAATCCCCCACTGTGGGTATGTGCCATTACAACGAGGGAGAAGAAGAAGAAGAAGAAGAAGAGACCGAAGTGCGTTGGGTGATCGCAGGCTGCCTAACGGGCTGTTCTTGCGCTTCTATTTTCCCGCGTGGCAGTTAATGCAGGCGGTGCTTTAACCGTTTTACACAAATTGTTTTACACAAAGAGCAGCCTGGCGTCATACCTTGCGCATGAATTGAAATAAAGCGAATAAACAATCCAGCTCATGTTATGGGTTGACCAAAGATGCAATCCTTATTTTTTCTTGCTCATTAACGCGCATTTTAATTATGTATTTCCTTTCCGCTGCGGAACAACAGAAAATGGTGTGTGATCAACCGTTAGCCAGCAGCGGGCACGAGGTGGTTTACATTAATGCAAAAGTAGTACAGCACATATCCTTGCTGCGGTCAGTCAACACAATCTATGTTCTGCTCGGCCAATCAACAATTTAGCCAGGTCAGTGTAGGTTAATGAGTGAGTAAGTATAATGGGGCTTAAAAGATCAAAATCATTTTTGTTCTTTTAAGCCTCACTATGCTTATCATTAACCAGCACTGATCTGACAGGATTGTTGATTGGTGGGGCAGAACATAGAATGTGGTGACTTATCGCAGCTAGGAGATGTACGGTGATGAAGAAATCTTTAACAAGCGAGCCACCGCCCGAGCGTCGAAGTGTCTCCCACGTGACTCTGCAAGTGGTATTTCTTTTTGTCTCCAACTATGGCTTTTTTTTTTTATGTCAGCATATACAAATTTCGCTGAACCCCTATAATACCGAAGAATAGGAACTGCATACTCTCGTTGTCAGCCTGTTCGTCAAACACAGCGCCACGCGTTGTCATTCCTGTGATCCGGTGATCCGTGGCGTGTGGTAACCTTTTTTTGTAATCGCGACTGTACATGCCCGCTGCCAACACACGAGCATTGGCATCGCCACCGCTATCGGGGGCCTTTTTTTTTTTTTTCTCAATTTTCGAGTTTATTGTGCACACATGATAATACTACATACATAACAAACTATATACAAAAGGAGGTCAAATAGTGAAAAATACTGTACTGGGGCCTCGTGAACAAATTAGAACGAGTTATGAAAGGGAGCAGTGATAACGGCAAATGCAAAACGTAAAAATGTAGTGGTATAAAAACGGATCCTTGGGATCCTTATGATACCCTTGCCCCTCTCTCTCTCTCTCTCACACACACACACACACACACACACACACACACACACACACACACACACACACACACACACACACACACACACACACACACACACACACACACACACACACACACACACACACACACACACACACACACACACACACACACACACACACACACACACACACACACACACACACACACACACACACACACACACACACACACACACACACACACACACACACACACACACACACACACACACACACACACACACACACACACACACACACACACAAAGAAAGTGACTCGCCGAGTCTTACATCCTCCATGTCAGAAATCAAGGTAATGCCTCTGACAGGTTAATTGGCAGGGGGCATGGGCGGGCACTGAGAGGTCAGAGTTGCAATTTTCTTAGAAAATTGTAGCCGAACAATTAGTCATTCAGAAACGAGAATTAATATATCTCCTTTAATATATCTCCTTTAGAAATCTGATGACATTATCATGTAACATTACAAAAGTAACGCTCACGCGTATGCGCCACACGAATTTCATTGGTCCGCTGTAATTTTCATTTATAGCGTGTGTGTCCATTAGCGTGGCACCTTGCTCTGAATTTTCTGTACGGCAGCCTGTGCGCCTTCGGTCGCATCAAGCAAAGAGGACAAGCGAGCGTCGGCTGACGACATAGTTTCCAGATGAGGCCCGCATTTGCATACAGAGCGTGCTGTCGAAACTTCTCGAGAGGGGGCGGTGGAGGAGCAGCAAGCGCCGAGCCGTTCTTTGCTCTGTTGCCACGGCCAGCCTCGAACGTGCGCTTCGGTCGCATCGGCCGTTCACGAATGCAAAAGCAGCTCGACAGCGCAAAAGAAAAGATTGAGAGTACAACGCCTGGGCGGCGCCGAGATCCCGCTCGTCGGTGACGTTTCTTTAAAAGTACCGCTGCCTCACACTGACTATGTGGACGCTTAATTGTTCTTTTTTCTCAAACTGATTACGTCCTTGGCTTGCTGCAACTGAAGTACCCTTGTCGCTTCTTGTCAGCTCGTTTTCACTGTTAACTTTAAGTGCCCTATAGCAGAGGAAAACAAAATCTACCTTTTCTTCTAACTTAGCTGGTTTGCTGTCATGCTCAAGCTTTAACCGAATTAGGCGACAATCCTTGGCGATGCGTCGCGCGACGACGACGCCTGTCGTTGCCGCTGATGCACACCGCACGAAGGGACGGAACTTGACGACATAGCGACGCGTTTTCAGCCTTGTTCTATTATCACCGCATCGTCGTTCGGTAAAGGGGAGTATAGCTACGCTATATCCAATTTCTCGCTTTAAACATTATGAAGTATATGTATATACGATAAAAGCAATGAAAAATTATTTTAACCCATCGCGTTTCGGAGGCACACGGCGCAGTGCGTCAAACTATACTGCGATTCAGACTCGAAAGAAGTGATTTTTTCCCGCTCTTTTCAAAAATTACCAATGCCTAGCCACAGTAGCTCTTTCTTCATTTTTTATCCTACCAAGATTTTGCTGAACTGTCTCGATGCGCTGATATATGCACGGCGATCAGGTGAAGTGAACGTCTGCAGGTTCTTCACTCAAACCGGAGTATGAAAACAAATTTCACTCTGAAAAGGAGCCAGAACGAAAGTACCCCAAAGCCTTCTGCGATTGGGCTGCCTCCCGAGTTGCTTCCGGGCGATATTTTCTAAAATAGGACGACAATGCTCTGGCGGCCTTCAGCCAACCGCGCGACGCTTTCGAGCGGCGTGTTGCAGCGAATGGTCGCCTCATGCGGTTAGCGCTTCAAGCATGGGACCGGAAATGGGCTAAATTTACCGGAAAATCCCTTTCGTTGTTGAGTATATTCTGTAAACGCGCCGTTAAAATTTATCAATTGAAAGGCTCGCCATCAGATTACTAACAGATTAGATTACACTACCGCAATTCGGTCATTACTGACGTTTGGGCACATATGCAATGAACAAACCGGGGTTGGGAGAAAATGACAGTTTTCTAAACAGTATTCAGCAATACAGCTCCAATAGTGCAAAACCCACTAATTTTTGAAGCACTGCAATGTGGCAGTCAAGCTGAACATGTCTAAAAGTATCACGGTTCATTTTTTTTGCGGAGCATTCTTGCCTTTTTTTTTTTCATTTCATTTCATCGCCACGCCAGCATTAAAAAACTAGATTGCAAAAAAAAAAAAAAAAAACAATCGAAATAATAACCTTTTTTTTTTTTTCAAATTTATATATTGCATTTTTTTAGATGGTAACTTCTCGAACTAAATACTGCGCTATATATATTGTCACGTAGTGGTGACGAGGTCGACGACAGAAATAAAGGGTCGATGATTGCACTAAAGAAACTCTTTATTTGGGCTGACTTGCGCTCGCAAAAGAACTAAGCAACTCGGCGGCGGCGATAGAAACAAACGTGCTCGTCGATCGTCGAACAAAGAATGCCCGTCACACTCGTCAACGCTCAATTTAAAGGGTGCACAGAACAATTATAGATAACGTCGCAAACAGCTACCAGCACGGGCTGGAACATTGTGGAAAGACACCCGAGTGGCCGGAACCTTCGAGACAGATCTCGGTGCATCTTGCGCTACAACGAAACTGATAAAGGTGTGACTCGCGACATCGAGCATTAACAAACAAAGATTACGGAACTGATACGCGATCCGGAATCAGAGTGATAAGCCTGTATGCCGGCGGCTGTTAAAAAACAACAAATACTGTTTTGAAGGTTTCGCGGCATTACTCCCCCCTTAAAAAAACATCGCCTCGATGTTCCAGAACAAAGAAACAAACATAAGCACTGCAAAGTTTAAACACCACAGATTCTTTAACGCGCGTAATATGGCTTCAGTCGCACAACATGTACAATTTCTGGGCGTGCGCGTCGCCTTAGTGATGCTGACGTTCCGTCGGGAATGACTTCATAGTCCAGTGGTCCGACGCGGCGAAGGATTTTGCATGGTCCAAAGTATCGACGCAACAACTTTTCACTTAATCCGCGACGGCGAACTGGTGTCTAAATCCACACTTTGTCTCCTGGATTGTACTCTGCGTGGCGTCGTCGTAGATTGTATCGTCGGCTGTCGGTGCGCTGTTGGTCTTTAATACGCAGCCGTGCGAGTCGTCGGGCTTCCTCTGCACGCTGCAGGTAGGCGGCGACGTCAAGGTTATCTTCGCTGGTTACGTGCGGCAGCATTGCGTCGAGCGTCGTCGTGGGCTCCCTGCCGTACACAAGCTTAAACGGGGTCGCTCTGGTCGTCTCCTGGACTGCCGTGTTATACGCGAAGATCACGTACGGCAAGATGGCGTCCCAGGTCTTGTGTTCAGCGTCGACGTACATGGCGATCATGTCCGCGATAGTTTTATTCAGGCGCTCCGTAAGGCCATTGGTCTGGGGATGGTACGTAGTTGTTAGTCGATGGATTGTATGACTGTTACTTTGCTGGGCGGCGGTGTCGGCTTGCCCTCTGGTCGTGTTGTCGTCGATGTGGTCGTGTGGAGCGGCAATGAAATAGCTGCGTCGTCGTTAGTGGTCGTCGGCGGCGGAGGATCGTCGTCTTTTCGCCATTGAGCAACCTCACCTAAAAAGTTTGCTGCCTTTAGTTTTCCCTACGGGGGCTAGGAGACCGTCCTTGCACGTAACCGCGGCCCGGCGACGCAAATCGGGCATTGTACGGTGATGGGGAGCGTGACAGACGCCTTGGCGACGAGTGCTCTCCTCTGCGCAGGAAGTCTTTGATTTCCTGTGGTCGCTCGCCAGGACGGGGTCGTGGGGCGTCGACAGCGAAACCACGGAGGCCGATCCGCCTGTACGGGCAGTGACGGAGGATGTGGCCGGCCTCACCGCAGTGGAAGCATAATGACCGGTTGTTTGCAGTCCTCCAGGCGTCGCACTTCCTGGGGTTTGGGGGTCGTTGGTAGGCTTGGCGGGCGGGGACCAAGGGGCGGCTTTCGGAAGCAGGATGGTAGCGACGAGGGCTTGGGAGGTCGCGTCGGGGTGCAGGACGACATAATGCAGCTGCGTAGTCCATCGCTGCTGATTCAAGCACTGGAGCCGTCGTTGTCGTCGCTTTAGGAACGCCCAGCGCCTGCTGAACTTCTTCACAGACGACGTCCGCGAGCGCTGCCACCTGGGGTTGTTGCGATGATGGCAGCATTCGGCGGAGCTCCTCACGCACGATCTCCCGGATAAGGTCCCGAAGGTTCTCTCCGCTTGCAGATGCGCTGGGGTAGTGGCATGAGTAGTCTGGTTGAAGTGGTCGCTCGTAGTGGCGCATCCGGGTGTCCAATGTCTTCTCGATGGTCGATGCTTCACTTTCAAATTCTTCCACAGTTTTCGGTGGGTTCCGGACAAGCCTCGCAAAAAGCGACTCTTTAACTCCTCGCATTAGGAATTTCACTCTCTCACGTTCGGTCATGTTAGGGTCGGCGCAGCGAAACAGGCGTTTCATCTCCTCTACGTAGACCAGGACGGGCTCGTTTGGTAGTTGAATTCTTGATTGGAGGAGGGCCTCAGCTCTTTCTTTTCGGACAGAACTTGTAAAGGCCCTCAAGAACTGTGATTTGAATATCTCCCAATCCTTGAAAGAAGTCTCCCGATTTTCAAACCAAATTCGGGCATGTCCTTGAAGAACAAAGTAGACCTGCCTGAGTTTCGCAGCGTCGTTCCAGCATTGAATTCTGCCACACGGTCGAAAAGGTCCATCCAATCTCCCGCATCTTCATCCGGTAGTCCATGGAAGCAGGGGGCTCACGGGGTTGGACGAAAACAACCGGTGCTGTAGGCTGGGCCATTGTCAACGTCGATGCCTTCCGAGATCGAATGGGGTCAGGCAGCAGACCGTGTTCGGGTTGTAAGCCTTGAAGTCGGCGGCTGGCTCGATGACCTGTAGGCTGGTCTTTCAGGGCGACAGGAACACGGCTTGGGTCTTCGCTTGAAGGATCAAAGGCAGCACCTCCACCAGATGTCACGTAGTGGTGACGAGGTCGACGACAGAAATAAAGGGTCGATGATTGCACTAAAGAAACTCTTTATTTGGGCTGACTTGCGCTCGCAAAAGAACTAAACAACTCGGCGGCGGCGATAGAAACAAACGTGCTCGTCGATCGTCGAACAAAGAATGTCCGTCACACTCGTCAACGCTCAATTTAAAGCCTGCACAGAACAATCTAGATAACGTCGCAAACAGCTACCAGCACGGGCTGGAACATTGTGGAAAGACACCCGAGTGGCCGGAACCTTCGAGACAGATCTCGGTGCATCTTGCGCTACAAGGAAACTGATAAAGGTGTGACTTGCGACATCGAACATCAACAAACAAAGATTACGGAACTGATACGCGGTCCAGAATCAGAGTGATAAGCCTGTATGCCGGCGGCTGTTAAAAAACAACAAATACTGTTTTAAAGGTTTCGCGGCAATATCGATAACATTTTCAGCTGAATGTTTTCTGCCTTCGTCACATTTGGTGAAATACAAAAGGAACAACTGTACCGAGTGATTTATTTTTACCCGGTACTCCTCAGCAGTTTCAATATTGGAGCACGTGTCTACGTACGCGGTCGGAAACTTGGTCAGTCTGTACGTTGGGCTCTTGATGTTCAATTTCGCCGCATGAAGAGAATGCTTGCTGAAGATCTCGCTGTTCAATAAGGACCACCTTTTCCGCAAAAAATTGCCGGCTGTGTTGGCTTGGCACCTTTGTCGTTTGGCTACTAAGCCTGCGGTTGTATATAGGATCAAGCTGAATTGGACGGAAAGAGGAGACAAAAGTATTCCTCTTTTTGCAATGCGGTATACGGTGAAAGAACTCGGATGGTCGAACATAATGCGGATAGCTCCCCGTCGGCGTCTTGTATACAGACCGTTCAATTTCGAGACTTAAAACCTGGCATATCAGCTGTAAACCATAAAATTATTGAAATCACACACAGGAAAGCAGTACGATATAACTCCCTTTTCTGAGTCTCTGCAATGTATGAATATTTGCGCTTCACTGCATTTGCTTTTGTAGCTTTGGAGCAGCTCTGTCCATCATCTACGAGACAGTGCGCAGGTGTCGTAACTATGTAAGCGAAATCAAAATGTTATCTACGTATTGTCAAACTATGTAGCACTAGCGAGAACAAGGAAAACACCTTAAAGACCTGGCATTTACTCCAAAACGAAGCCCTGTCACGAGAGAAGTTTAGTATTTACTCCTTTGAATATACCTTAAATATCCATCATAAACGCGCGAGTCAAACCGGTATTCCTTTTCTGACGATAAATAACCAGCGAATCGAGAGTGCGCTACGCCGCCGGCCTTTTACTCCTTTTTGGATCTTTAGGTGGGGTTGCTTAATCGTTTGGTGGTGGTTAATAGTGTGATTGGTTGACTGATTCATAGTGTGCAGTGATTGATGATTAGTGAGCGAAACCAGCATGGTGTAGAAGAATAATCTAGCGTGTGTCTTTCTCCTCTTCTTCTCCTTCCCCAGTGCAGAGTAGCAGGCGAGATTTTGATCATTCCGGCCAACCTCTCTGCCTTTCCTTTCAATAAATAGATCTCTCTATCTATCTCGTCTGTGTGTCGGTGAGTTTGAAACGTGTGATGAAACCGTGGCTGGTACGGCATGGTGCACCGCAATGTCTTTTGGTACATATTGTACCAGACGTGTATAACAGTGTGGGCACTTCGTTTGAGGCTGCGCCTTCTCGTGTGGTATAGTGCTCGACTAACAACGGCTAATAAAGGGCATAATTTTTAGAAATAAATTTGGCGAGAAAAGGCATCCACATTCCACGCAGACATCTAAAAGAAAAAAAGTTCCTCCAAGACTCAACGTCGACAAGTTTTTCTGTCGAAAACATTGAGAGTTGCGGCAGGAGGCGTCTTTTACATGCCCGCATACTATATGATAGTGCTCTCGACGTTAGATTACGCAACAAGAGTATCTTACCTAAAACGATTGAACCCTGGACATAATATATAGGTTTGCGTCTACATGTCCTTATGCGGAAGGTTATGACATTCCAACAGAGGAAAAAGAGCGGCATCGCATTTATCCTAAAAATCCACTCGTTGTCGAAACACCTTTGCTATCCTGTTGTTGCAATCATCAGCCAGACTACACTTAATGTAGGGCGAAGGTATCTCCCATATTCCTCCCAGGAACCCGGTTCTGTGCCAGCTGCATACGCTTGAACCCTGCGAACTTGTTAACCTCATCCGCCCTACTTACTTTCTGCCGCCCCCTGCTACGCTTTCCTTCCCTTGGAATCCAATTTGTTACCCTAAGCGATCGGTTATCCTCACTTCGCACTACATGTGCCTTTTACCGCTGAGTGTTAGGCCGTCTGTGTATACAGCTGTAAATAAAGTAATGAGATAAAGGAGTAAAAACTATAGTCTGATATGGACTGATTCACTGAGTGGACTGAAAGTACCATATACTGTAGAAAGGCTTCCAAATCCTTAATAAGCAACACAATAAGCAATAAAAAAAAAAAAGGCCACAGCATAAGGAGATTTTTTTCGATACAGACTCTCATTCACGTCGGAATAGATGTAACGAGAAAACATGCATGTGTGTGCAGCACGGCTTCGTAGCGGCATAATGAACAATAATGTACCGCATTTACGTGTATGGAGACGTGTCCCATAAAAGCTACATCGCACGAAGCCTATCAATCCTGGCTGAATGGAATCCATGCAGATGTTAAGAAAGTTTGTTGGAGTAACTTTATATCGCCTTTGCAGAGAACGCCCCGCCCCCATTTCGCGCATAACTTTTTACTGACGAGTCAAAGCAGGCCAATATATGTGAAAGAGAGCCTTAAATTATATATTCTTCATTCCCGCGCATAAAACTCGATCGTATAAGGAGAAAAACCGTTTGCAGTGTTTCACAATGACCACATTTCTTGGCATCAAAGTTGCTCTTTGAGGTATGAATGCAATTTTTAATTTTTGTGTGTTTTTAGGTTCCTCAGGGAAGCCAGCGTTCTAAGGAAGCTAAACGTTTCGAAATGCTTCCTCGCTCATCACACCAGAGACGCTTAAATTTCTGTTTGCCAGATGATAGCATTAACCGCTTATGCGCCAAAGAAACCAATATAACCAATATACGAGTATAGAAAACTGGGCGAGAAGGATTGTATTCATCTTAAAGCAACGCGAAACACGAGACTAAAAGAACAGAAGACGAAACAAGCGCTTGTGTCGTCTCCTGTTCTTTTAGTCTTATGTTTCGCGCTGTTTTACCATGATATTGTTACGGACGAAGGAGGAAGAAGAGGGCAGCGGCGCGGGCAGCGGCGCGGGCAGCAGCGCGCGCGCTGAGGCCCGCTCACAGATGCATTAAACGTCATCTCACGACCATCGAGCATCTTCTCTCTGTCCTCTCTTCTTCTGTTTTCATCGGCTTGCCGGACCTCCACCTAACATTTGGTTGGAGGTGCGGCGTACGTCATCCCCATTCTCGCCTTGGAGCATCGACGCCATCTGTAAGCCGGGACCACAGATCGAGGGCCCAGGGACATCGACGAGCAGCTTCGCCCCAACCCTTGAAGCCCAGACCTGACCAACTACTACCGCCCAGCCCACAGCCCGGACCTGAAGACATGGAGAACAGACAGACCAATCAGAACCGAGACGAAGGACCCGAAAGACCCGAAGGAACCGATGGACACGAACATGCAACCCCCGCCCAAGCTGCCCGACGTGACCTCGAGCCATCGGTCCCATGGACTCTGGTGACGGATGGTTGACAGCTCCAGGAGGCGGATCACCCACGCATCAGACATCGTAACGGCAAGCCGTTCTATTCTTACTTCTTCCTCTTCTTCAAGCATCCAGACACGCCCATCATCATGCCATGGAATCATTATCGGTAAACTTCCTCGTCTACGATCGGGACGATCGCTCGGTGGCCCCGCGTCATGTTACGGACGAAGGAGGAAGAAGAGGGCAGTGGCGCGGGCAGGAGCGCGTGCGCTAGCTAGGCCCGCTCACAGATTCATTAAACGTCATCTCATGACCATCGAGCATCTTCTCTTTGTCCTCTGTTCTTCTGTTTTCATCGGCTTGCCTCCACGTAACAATATAACCAATATAATCGGTTATATCATCCTTAGAGGCCGGTGTCCTCTAAAGGAAGTAGACTGGTTTCCAAGGGAAGGCAAGCGTAGCAGAGGACGATAAAAAGTGAGGTGGGCGGATTAGATTAGGCACTTTGCTTGAATTAAGCTGATGCGGCTGGCAGGGGACCGGATTAAAAGAGGCCATGTATAAAAAATGTTGGTTAAAAAAATAAGGCCATGTATAGGCTTCTGCCACACGAAGCGAACTTATGGTTGTCCGATGCTGGAGCAATTCACTGGGCTATCGGCGCAACATTTTTTTTTAAGTAGCATTTTTGATCCTCTGCCCTTTTTTTCTCAAGAATTTCACCATAGAAAAGCAAAAGCAGAGTGCCACGCCGGGAGAAAGCTTGTACCCCTTTAAAACCGGTGGATACCCAGCGGCACCAAGGATTGAACCCTAGTACCTCCCAAATGCGAAGATGTTTTACAGCAATGCCACCGCTTGGTAGAGCATCCGCCTCGCATTCGGGAGGTGCCAGGTTCATCCCCGGTGCCACCGGGTACCCACCTGTTTCCAATGGTACAAGCTTCCCCCAGCCTGGGGCTCAGCTCTTCTGGGGTGAAATGCTAGGGAAAGGGGTCATAGGTCCCAAATACTGCAGAGGCCTATGCCCTCCCTACAGTGGGCATAGCCAGGCTGGTGATGATGATAATCATGAACCGAATTCACCAACCAAAAGATAAGCAGGGCTCCAGAACCAGCTACTCGCAAGCACCCAATCGGTTGTATATAACAATCCGACACTTTACGAAAGCAGTAAGCAATGGGAAACAGGTGGCATTTCTGCGGTCTTTCAAGGGCGATGGATAATTTTGTCCTCCTTAGAAATTACGAACCATAACGAGAAATACCCCCCCCCCTTCCCCCCCCCCCCCCCAAAAAAAAAACATTTCGTTAAGTCTGGACAGGTAGAAAATTGGCTTTGTTATTTAGAATTAGTCATAGCATTGGACTCTACGGGCGTCTGAGAAAGAATCGAAGTATCTTAGTTAAATCTAGAATTTTGTAAAATCTGGTTTTGTTAAATCGAGCTTTGACTGTAATTTCCCTTTTAAAGCGCGAAATGAAATTCGCTAAGGCAAAAATTTTCAAGATTTGAAGTTTTCGTAAGGAGCATGCTGCTAACGCGCACAAAAAATAATAAAATAAGAAAATCCAACCTTTCTCGATGATTAAATGTTTGTTAATTTGCCTGGTCCTCATATATTTATATTGAGACTTTACGCGTACCGCCGGGGTGGTGCAGTGGTAAGACGCCCGACAACTGTGCCGGAGTACCCGGGTTCGATCCCGACCTCGGCGGCTGCGTTTCGATGGGGGCGAAACGAAGAGGCTTCCGTGTGCTGTGCGATGTCAGCGCACGTTAAAGATCCCCAGGTGGTCGAAATTACTCCGTAGCCCTCCACTACGGCTCCTCTTTCCCTCTTTCCACTTTCACGCCCACCTTCCTCCCTTCCCTTACGACGCGGTTCAGGCGTCCACAGGAACAAGTGTGACAGATACAGCTGCTTTCCCTTCCTGTGAACCAATTATTATTATTATTAAGGGCAACACACGGACGAACGCTGACCAACTAAAATTTTATTCGCCATTGTACCGCCTCTCGCATGGTCTGAAGAATGTAATGAATAATTAGTTCATAGGAAGGGAGCCCCGCCCGGGTGGTGCAGTGGTAAGACGCCCGACCACTGTGCCGGAGTACCCAGGTTCGATCCCGACCTCGGCGGCTGCGTTTCGATGGGGGCGAAACGAAGAGGCATCCGTGTGCTGTGCGATGTCAGCGCACGTTAAAGATTCCCAGGTGGTCGAAATTACTCCGTAGCCCTCCACTACGGCTCCTCTTTCTCTCTTTCCACTTTCACTCCCAGCTTCCTCCCTTCCCTTACGACGCGGTTCAGGTGTCCACAGGAACAAGTGCGACAGATACTGCGGCTTTCCCTTCCTGTGAACCTATTATTATTATTATTATTATTATTATTATTATTATTATTATTATTATTATTATTATTATTATTATTATTATTATTATTGTTATTATTATTATTATTATTATTATTATTATTATTATTATTATTATTATTATTATTATTATTATTATTATTATTATTATTATTATTATTATTATTATATTTACGCTTTCTTCGAGATCTCGGATACAGTTCTCCTTCGATTGCGTCGCAGTAAGCTTTTACGTAAAAAAGCGCACACATTCGCGATACGTTGAAGCGTTCATGCTTGCAAAAAAAACACATGCATAAGAATTGACGCTCGTTGGAGCCTTGTTGTGAAATAGAACGCTGACCCATCCATCAACAAAACAGACTTTCCTTGTTCGTTTTACAAGTTTGACAATATTTTTCTACATAGACTAACGTAGCTCAGACATAAGCTAATTTTTTTAGATCCACGTTTGAGGAAATTGCTTTTGTTTACGCCAGATTTGCCAGTAATTCCTGTCACGTACACAACGTGAACGCTGCTCATGGAAGAATACCTTTAGTCTATGTGTCCCCCCCCCCTCCCCTCTACACTTTCAGCATGTGTTCTGAATACAATCTTTCCTGATAACTAACCCGTTAATAACCGGTAACGGGTTACTTTTTTCGCTAACTTTAGTAATGTCCTCGTTACCATTTCGGATCTGTAACGGGTAACGTATATAGTCAATTATAATAGTGCAGAGCGCTATAAAACTGTGATGCGGAGGAAATTAAACAAAATCTTAACGCAGCTGCTTTGTTAGGGGAAACGCGCTTATGTCTGCGGTTAGCACGAGTTTGCTGCTGAACTGGAGGTCAAAATTTCCCAGCAGATATCAGTACCTGCCTTAGAATTTCACTTTACTTCGTCCATCGCACATTGTTCGAGTGCGCTACACAAGTGTGATCGACTCTGTAATTTTGTTAACATTTTGGTAACGTGTTGAAGTGTCACATTACTATAGTTACTTTTTATCTGACTTGTCCCCCCTCCACGTGGACCCTTTCATAAAAAGAAAGCGCAGGGCACCAAAGGTGACGTTGCATAAAAATAAAATGTGCAGGTGTTCTCCGCGACCCTTGGTACAGATTAAAAGCATTTTTCCTTGGCGACGCACCCCCCTAGCTCCCCCCCCCCCGCAAAAAAAAGAAAAAAAAAAGACAGCATACCCACAAAGCACGAAACACGAGGACGAACACAAATTCACACACTTACCTTCCCCTACCTGCTCTTCCCAAACCACTCACACGCACAACCATCTAAAGGGTGGAAGTATACCGAACCACCAATTGTTGGGGAGAATGGCACGGGATTTCTTAAGACGCGCTGACCGGCGGGGGCGAGGGTAGGGCTATAGCCACTCAAAGTTCGATGAAAGCTTGAGTTTTTGCAGCGAAGTCGCACTGAATAAAACGTATGGTCATGTGATAACGGCAAAGTAACGTGCGGTACTTTGGTCCGTAACGGTAACGGTAACACGTTATCTTAATTTGGAATTTGTAGTGGCTAACGCAGGGTGGTAAAGCGTTGCTTGTTTTTTTTTTTTTTTTTTAGCGTAACGAGTAATATATTTAGTTACTTTTCTTCGGTGACGCCTACAACACTGTACCCACCGAGTTCTTCAAAGCTCCATATGCACGCTATTAATGCTGCGTTTGCGTTGTCCGGTTCTCCAATTTCCTGCTATCGTACTTTCGTGTTCTTAGGAAGTGTTTATTCCAATGAATGAAGAAAAAGGATTTTATTGGGCTTCGTTCAAACTTCCTCGAGCTGCAACTGCGTTTGGCAGTCAACTTTTTTTAACCGTTACCCTTCCCCAACCTACAGTAACCACGGATTTCCCCACAGGGCCACAACGCAAAACGCCTTCCCCAGGCGCATCCCATGGACTATAAGTAGCTCCTATATAGAAGACAGTAATTTAACCGAAATTATGCTATCTTCCTGCTTCCTCGTCTTTGTTCACATTAAACGCACCTCGTATCGTGGCTAAACGTTATAGCTTTTACATCGGGCCAGTGAAGCACTTTCCACTTTTGTCTGAAATTAGGCTTTGCCGCACCACTTGGTAGCCTGGAAAAAAGCACTCTTTAGTGAAAGTGCAACTGTAGTTCTAAGCAGTAATTTCAGTACAAATGTCGCAAGCGAGAGTGAGATTACTTCAGTTATTGATATCGTAAAGTTATGCACCTGTGCTGCGAGGGAGAATTGATTTTGTTGTTGTTGTTGCTATTGTGGTTGTGGTGTTTGCCTTTTACGCCCATTTGAGCCCTGTAAGCACGTAATGACGTGCATACTACTCCTATAGTTTTACACGTTGGTGAGGCTTCAGAAACTGGCAGTGTTGCACAAGGAGAGAACACACCTTTATGAAGTAGACGCGTAAACATTTAATAATAGAAAAATAAATAGAACTGTTGCTGAGGGCAAAATATGGATACAAGTTTGTAGAGTTTTTACCTGGTCTTGAATGCATGCAGTAAATAATTAGTGGAGTGAAAGGGAACACTGGCAGGCTTCCCGGAAGGAAGGAAAAAAACTCTGTTTTACAAAGATTTCATTTATTATTATTTTTTTAATTCCCCAAGACTTTTCGGACATTGCTGAAGTCTATGGGCTCGCAATCAGACGTCGCTGCTTCCTGATGAATAGCGCGTACAGAAGTCAAGGGCTCAATCCTGATTGCACTGATTGCATGTATTTGCTATTTTTTGCGATTTTTCCTTTGCCTTGCCTGAAGAAAACTAAACAAAAAACTCACAGAAAGAGTTAGAAACGCGATTATTCAGCGTTTGCTGGCGAGGAACAAGAAAGAATCGTGAGAAAGAGGGGCTTACATTTTAGGGCTTTCTGTATCTAACAAAATGACAACGGCCGTGTGATCGTTGAAGTGAATTGGTTTTCGATGTGTGCCCTTGAGTGATTCTCTCGAGTCAGTTCAGTTCAGTCGTTCAGTCGTGTCCGACTCTTCGTGACCCTATTGACCATGTCACGCCACGCTTTCCGGTCTCTCACTATCTTCCTAACATCACATAATTTCATCTGCAGTGCCTCGAGGATGCCATCTAACCATCCCGTTCGCTGCCTACCCCTTCTCCGGCGACCCTCAACCTTTCCCAACATCAAATCTTTCTCCAGCGACTCCTATCTTCTCATCAGATGACCAAAGTAGCTGAGCTTTAACTTTAGAATTTGACCCTCCAATGAGCAGTCAGGGTTTATGGTCAACAATATTGACTGATTTGATCTTCTGGCAGTCCAAGGAACTCTCAAGAGTCTTCGCCAGCACCACAATTCAAACGCGTCAATTCTTCGGTGGTCAGCCTTTTTCACAGTCCAACTCTCGCATCCATACATCACAACTGGAAAGACCATAGCACGAGTTATACGGATCTTGGTTGGCAGACTAATGTCTCTGCTCTTTACTAGGCGGTCAAGGCTAACCATTGCTCTCTTTCCCAGAAGCAGGCGTCTCCTAATTTCATGGCTGCAGTCTCCTTCCGAGGTAATCTTGGAGCCCAAGAAGAGAAAATCTGTCACAGCTTCCACTTCTTGTCCCTTGATGCTCCAGGACTTGATAGGGCAAGACGTCATGATCTTTGTCTTTTTAATGTTCAGTTTAAGCCCAAACTTCTCCCTCTCTTCTTGTACGCGCATCAGAAGTCTCCTGAGTTCCACTTCACTTTCTGCCATTAAAGTGGTATCATCCGCATATCTAAGGTTGTTGATACGTTTTCCAGCAATCTTCACTCCAGCTGAAGACTCGTCCAGACCAGCCTTCCTCATGATGCACTCTGCATATAGGTTAAATAGGCAGGGCGACAGTATGCAGCCTTGCCCCACTCCTTTCTCAATCGGAAACCAATCAGTAAGACCATGACCAGTTCTGACTGTGGCCTCTTGCCCTTCATACAGGTTCCTGAGGAGACAGATGAGGTGAATTGGAACTCCCATCTCTTGGAGAGCTTGCCACAATCTGCTGTGATCTACGCAGTCAAACGCTTTCGCATAGTCAATAAAGCAGAAGTAGATGGGTTTCTGGAACTCTCTTGCTTTTTCCATGATCCAGCGAAGGTTGGCAACTTGGTCTCTAGTTCCTCTGCCCTTGCGAAACCCAGCTTGCACGTCCGGAAGCTCCCGATCAACATTCTGCTGCAGCCTACCTTGGAGGATTTTCAACATCACCTTGCTAGCATGCGAAATAAGCGCGATCGTGCGGTAGTTGGAACAATCTTTGGCACTGCCTTTCTTTGGAATGGGGATGTAAACTGACATCCTCCAATCCTGTGGCCACTGCAGGGTTGTCCAAATCTTCTGACATAATGTATGCAGAATGTTAACAGCGTCATCTCTCGAACACGAGGTCAAACATTGCTGATAACGTTCAAATTATGTTTCGATAATTATCGAATTCTCTTTTCTGGCAAGTTGAGCTCTTGCGGGGAAATTCCTTGGCGTAAAAGATTCAACGCTTGAAACTTCGCAGCACCGAGGTTTTTCTTCCAACTGCGAAACTACAAAAGTTGCATGAAATATTGCAAGCAACATACCTTTGGGACTCTGAACAGTATGCTGCCAATTCAATGAACATAATTCATTGAAAATAAACGGGGTGATCATAACAGATCGAGCACGATATTGGAGGATAAGTGCTCCTTCTTTACGTTTGCTTTCGATCATCAAGCAAGCTTAGAACACCATTATATAACCCAATTAACCATGCATGCACAGGGCACTGGACAATGAAAAGAATTTATAAATGCTGTGAACTCTAAAACAAGCCTGAATATTTTATTTCTGGCCAGGAAGGAGGTCATGAGAGCATAGGCGAGGCAGTTACTTTTTCGCACTATTTAGTGTTCAGTTAGCGATATATACATGACCTCATAGGCACCTGTGCACATGAGAGGTCGCGTTTTCTTTTTGCTATATAATACGTTTGGACGTCTGTAGTGGCGCTGTTGCTATTGCCACAAACTCCCGGGGTTTTTTTTTCCCCACATTATCGATTATTTAGTAATTCTGCTATATTCCAATGAAACAAATGCCAATAAACGAGCAGTTTACTTGTTAGAAGAATGAGCTAATTTCTTAGATATCGGCGGCATGTAAAGCCTCAAAGAGGGAAAACTACATTCTGTCTAGCATCCACCGTATGATATGGAACACTTAAAGCCGGAGCCGATACCAGAGCGGAAGAGTGATACGATCACATCACTTACAAATCCTACTCATCCAACCATACATACCCCACTCTTCACAGAATTTACCTGCCAGAAACCCATGCAGAAGCTGCCCGAGGAAATTGTTACCAAAACCTAATTCAATCAGCAATACCTGCAGCTGTGTAGCCAGTTATATTTTTAGGTGGTGTTATATGCCATAGTTTAAAAAAAAAATACTTGAAAAAAAGGCCGAAGGGGTGGGGTGGTATGTAGTGCTCAGAAATTATTGTGGGCGTTTCTGACACCGAGACACCAACCCCCTGGTTACGGCCCTAAGCAATGGGAATGTGATCAATGTAAAAGTGAAGTGAACAGTCAGTATACACTTAACGTACAGATTTGTGACATTGGACCGTAGGAATAGGCGCGAGTTACGTTTTATTTCATTTTGGTGTTATGGCCACAGCGTCACAATGTGCGCACGTGATTAAATAGTATATTTTATGCGAAAACAATTTAGGCAAGTTCTGTTAATAAATCTTCTTGGTGTTCTACACATCACTGCTTTATACTATTCTCATAAGTCGTGCTATTAAAACACGGGAGCGTTAGGAACTAAAAAAGACGGTGATGCTCTTGACGTCTTATCAATGTTAACAATTTATTGTGCAAGTGCGTCTTGTTTGTAAGATAAGTATATATTCTGCTTTAGAAACTCTCAGAAATTAGTTTTAGCAGGGTCAATACGGAGGCGGCGTTCTCATAGACTGCATATCCGTATTAAATCCGTTTACAAGAAAAGACTCGTAGACCAGCGAAGAATATACGGGGTGCAAAATTCAAACAGTTCACGAATCGCAATGTCTCGTTGGCGGTTAATTTCCGCCAAATCGCATACTCGTGACTTCACCAATAAATACTAATCGTTCAAAATAAAAGTTGCATATTTCCGAGGACATTAACCTTTCTAGAGTAGAATGTTCATCTGGACCTTGTGCTTGACGCTCTTTAGCCCAAGATTCTCTTAGCCATTAAACTTAATACACCATCATGGTTTGGTCAGCAAAGACCGCCTAGTCGTACGGGGAAGAAAACCCGGTGTCTGATCGGCGTTATTAACTTTCATGGGATACTTGAATATAACAGGATCAAAATCTGCACGGCGGTTACATTCGAGACCAAATAATACCCGCAGTGCCTATATAATTTCGGTGCGCAAGGCTCCGCGGCGCACTTGATAGATAAGCATGTTGAGCAGGTAGGGCATGCACTGGCTCGCACGACAAAAGTTTGACTTTTTTGTCAACTTTTTCAAAAGGTAATCGAACGCGTTGAAATTCCAAGCAGGGTGATTCCACGAGAGATCAAACTGCCCAGTTGTTTGGTATTTTTGTTTTTCTTGGTTTTTATGTATGCTGTGCACCTGGTATTGAATATAACAACATAAATTATTTTTGTCCTAACAGTAATACTTCCGGAGCAAAAAAAAAATATGAACGATATCAGTGCGCAGGCTGCATTTTCGTGCATAGCGTTATGTCTGGATTTTGCAACGACGTGTGAGTGGATTTATGCAATTCACTAGGAATATATTTTACGAGTTGAATTTACAGGTGGTAAGGAGTAAATTAGGCTTGTTTCTGCCATTCTAAGTAAGTTAGTGTCTTATGTAAAAAATTTGAAAAACAGCTAAAATACGAAAGTAGGCTATATTTTGGACTTTTTACCCTCCTCAACTTTAATTCGCAGCGTCTTTAAATCTACACAGTTATTAGGTACTTATGTTATAAAGAATCGTACTGATTTTCATTGCTATCGAGCGAAGGCAAGCATAACAAATACAATGCCAAACATTGCATCTTTAACTATAGGACTTCTTTTTAAGAATAAAATACAAAACAAAACCTACCGCCAATTTTTCTCAAATCTTTCACAGGAAGTGCTGAGATAACATGCCGGCAAGAATATAGAAAAGCATTTTGCATTATATTGTTTCTAATCAAGTTATTTTAGCTCAAACTTATCACTTTTCAAAAGTCGACAGAAGAACCTGATTAACGTTTGGAAAAAAGCTACTACGCCCATTGACATTTTTACTTTTTCCTGAAATGCCAAGTGTGAGATATTTTTCAGCCCTTCGCGGGATAATGAAAATTTTTAAATTTTCAGCGATGGTTATCCAGAATTTTGGTTACCAAAACCAAATGGCATGAAAGCAGAAAATGAACGCAAAACCGAAGAGAACGATCTCGTGGTTGATTTCTCCTTTAGATCAACTTTTACCGTAAATATACATAGTTTGCTTTGAAGAGTCCTTTCTACATGTAGTATATTATTTCTCCTTGGCAGTGGAGAGTAAGACTACCACTTATGAAGAATAAGTGTGAGGTAGCGTATATATAAAGAACTTTAGGAGAGCGTAAACTGTGATGATAGCACGAATTCATTTCAAAATATTTTTATTTCTTTCATGGAGGTCGCGGCCGTTCGGGCCACAGATTAAACCTTCTTGGCACCGTATTGCATTATGCAGCGAACCACATGTGCCATGAGTGTATTCCTGTCACAGGTGCAAGTTTTTCTACTCATATTTTTGGTGCTCACGAAATTGCTGAAGTTTGTCTGCAGGCGCAAGGATCAGTCGCACGTTCTTCAGACTTCCGGATAAGTTGACTATTTCAGATGCAGGTGTTGTCACAATGGTGCTGTCTGCTCTAATGTTGAGAGACGCCTGATGTTTCACTAATCCACCAACGCCGTCGCAGGCGTTTTCCCCATGTCCTGTGGCAGAGAACAACCACTTTATGGAGACGTCCTTTTTACACAATTCATAGAGTTGGTCTTTGTTTTTGAAATGGCTTGCAGCCCCGTCGCTCGCGCATGTGGCATTATTTTGATGAAGGTGAGCCAGTCATGAATTTTGCCTAATACGAAGCAGGCATGGGCTGCGTGATGCGTACATCATGTCGTCACTGACCACTGGAAAGCTTCGCGTTGATTTTTCAGTGATGACAACGCAGGTAAAGACAAAGACCTGCTTTTTGTGTCAGTGGTACGATTTTATCTCGTCGGGTAATAGTGCAGTACAGTTCTCGAGATTCATTGGCAACAGAGACGCTTCTGATAAGACGAGGCAGAATCGTAGGCTTGTTTCAAGTTTTTGAGTCATTCGGTGCCGTTTACGCACTCGTCTTGTAACGCTTCGCAACTATTGTTATTGACATATATTATGCTGAGGCATGCAAAAGGAAAGAAAAATAAAGAGCCTCTGCCCGTGCCACAAAGTATGGCTTAATTCTTGACAGTGGATGTATTGAAAGCAGGGTTCTTTTTGCAAGCAACATTTTCATTTATTGTACTGTGCTTTCTCTTTGCTGAGCATTTTCTGTGCCGCAGATTCATGGGAGACAAGGCCTCAGACAAATGTCCATACCGGTATAGTACTCTTCTTCCTGAGAAATGCATTCCTCCGTTGTTTCGGCAGCAGGCAGCATTTCTCTAAACCGTTTAAAACACTTTGGATGGTGATGGTGATTATCCGAGATTAGACCTGTAGCTGATGCTAAAAACTTCCCCAAGGAACTCCTGTCAATATTTTTTCATTAAGCGAAAATTCCGCTGAAATGGAATTTTCTTTTTATGGAACTTAAGATAGTTTTTATAGACCTTAAGTATGGACCTTAAGATAATATTAAAGCAGGCGACGGTGTAGTATCTGCCGAGCGACCGTCATTCAGATTCTTTTGCCCACTCTTGAAAAGTGATAAGTTTGCGCTAACATACCTTAAATACAAACAATATAATGCAACATCTTTTTCTGTATTCTGGCCGGCATATCTTCTGAGCACTTCCTGTATATATTTGAGAAAATTCGGCGATGGGTTTTTTTATATATTTTAATCTTGAAAAGAAGTCTTATAGTTAAAAATGCAATATTTGGCATTATATTTGTTATGCTTGCCTTCGCTCGCTAGCAATGAAAAACCCGTAAGATTCTTTATTACATAAGTATCTAATAACTGTGTAAATTTAAAGACGCTGCAAAATAAAGCCGAGGAAGGTAAAAATTCCAAACTGTAGCCTAATTTTGTATTTTAGCTGTTTTTCAAATTTTTTACAGAAAACACCAACTTACTCAGAATAGCAGAGATAAGCCTAATTTACTCCTTACCACCTGTACATTAATAATCATAGTGACATGTATAAATCCCCTCAGACGTCGTTGCAAAATCTAGACATATTGTTATGTACGAAAATGCGACATGCGCCATGACAACGTTCATACTTTCTTTCTCCGAAAATTTACCATTAGGACAAAAATAAATTCACTTTTGATGTATTCAATACCACACACATAGCTTACATAAAAACCAAGGAAAACAAAAATGCCAAATAATTGGGCAGTTTGATCTCTCGTAGAATCACCCAGCAGTGACTTTCCTGCACATCTTCTAGAGAGAGCTAGAGAGAGGTCGGGGGGGGGGGGGGGGGTGTACACGTCCTTGCTTTTTTGAAGGCACCCCTTATAGCTTTTCTACAAAGTAGGGGAATTTTGATTAATAGCGCCGGAAGATAGGTATGTACTTTATTAGACACATCATCCATGCATTGCTGGCTTGTGGTGGACGAAACCACATTCACACGAAAGAATGCGCGCGACGACCGTCCTGAGTTCAAAGCGATAGGGCTAGGGCGAGTGTGCTGCCAGACGGTGGCGCCGCCAGGCGATACTCAACTGTACAATTTCTGATGGTTTAATTTTTTTTTTTTTGCTAACAGGAAGTAGAGAGATGGTCCCGTCTTAGTTTATATCCCTTTTACTATAATCTATAGTCGTTGAATGAATGGTCGGGGCGTGCGAAGTGCTTGTCCTTTCACACATTAAACCAATTCTTGTATGTAGCAGCCTGAAAATTCATATCTAAATGTGCCAGTATTATGCAAATCGTAGTGGTTGATCACAAAGCTCCGATATACACCTTCCGCCTGTGCTTACATAGTTAAATACGGATTTAAATTCCTGGTGTGCGTTCAATTACTGGGCTGATCTGTTATACTATAAGGTGCCCATGTTTTAAACCAATTTCCTCCTCCGCGTTATACGAGTGGGGTTGGGCAAGAAGTTTTCTTATGAGGTTTATTGCTAGGAGCCTAAATTGCCCCATAGCTTCCCGTCAGATTTTATGTGTTTCTTGCTCTTTAGGCTTTCTGCACATAAATATTACAATTGTCCTTGTAAAAATGAAGCAATTGCTTGCAATCTTTCTACTATGTGTCGGAATCATGAACGTTGCTAGTCGTACGTATACGACACATCATCAACAGAAATTAAAAAAAAAAAATGAAATTATCTACCTACCATTCAGGCCCCTACTTATAGAAATTTAGACCCTCACTCATTTCAATTCCCGATGAAGCACTTAATTCCAGCTGTAACATGATTCCTGTGATATACCTGTTGTCAATTTATTCCCATAGATTACTTAATCTAGTTTTCCAATTATTTTTACTGGCCGAAGCGAAGGGCGTATTGTTGAAGAAAAAAAAATAGTGCTTTTTCCACACGTACGACGGTGGTATTACGAGGGACGCGAGGCTGGTAAAAGGATTATAATATATTTTTGAGTAATATAAGTAAATATTATCATGGAAGAACTGCCTGTATGCGCTTTCACTACCTCTTAAAGTTTTGTTTCCTTCTTTTGCCATAGCATGATTGCCGTCATGGCACGGCTGGTAATGATTTTCATCATTTTCATTCCACAGACTAAATAACAGCTCCGGAAAAAGTCAAACAAGATACTCGTTCAGAGCGTCGTTTCTGTCCGATTTAAGCGCCAACATTCAAAGAATGTGGTTAACAGTCCGTGTCATGTAAATAGCTAAGATTTCGCGTGATCTTTTAGCTCAGCAAAAGACCAACACGCGCCTACCTGGTAGAAAAACCGAAGCGCGCGCAATGCTTCTCAAATTCCCCACTCCCTGTCACCGCGTGAACATAGGGCGACATCTATGAACTGAAGCCGGCTTCACAAGTCGCTCGCCTCTGGATCAATGGCGCAGGTTTCGAGGAAGCCTCGGAAGGTGGCAGCAGGCCGCGGTGCCATAAATCAAACCTCATCCCATCTGTCGGCCGCTCAGTGCACTACCGCGTGGATCCTGCTGCGTGCACGGCATCTTTTTGTTTTTATGACGGCCTGCAAGGAAATATGCGGTGCTACGGGTGCGCGTATTCGAAACGCGCCGCGTGCATCTTTTCCGTTTGTTTCGGCTTTGTTGCTGAACGCAAGGAGAGTACATTGGTCGCAGCGATTTTAGAACTGTTTGATAACGACAGGAATTAGGTGGGTTCTCTCCGTCCGAATGTGTAGTTGCTATTGGGACATATTCATTCACTGCGCCAATACTCGAACCCTGACGGAACAAGCGCTCTGTCTCCGTGCTATTTATTATTGCATCAATAAATATCATTAATTGCTCTTTACATTTTTTTTCTTAATAAATGCCAGATCTGCAGCTTACGTATAAAGTTAAAGCTTCACATAGTTCAAATTACTGCATACTAATTTCTTGTATTTTAAAAGAGAGCGTTGTTGGGCGAGTCGGTCAGGCATGTCTTCAAAGTATACTGCGCACACAAAAACACTGAGCTTGTTGCGTGTACCTTCACGTCCTTGTTTATGTTTGCGCAGTATACTTTGAAGACAATTTCTTGTAACTTCGGTTGTTTAGAGGTTTTATTCCATGTTCGTCTTCTCGTAATTTTGTGTGATTTCTACATGTGTACTTTCCATGTCCGCATGTATCTGTATGTTTTCTTATTATTGTAAAGTTAAAGCGAATTGGGCAAATTTGTTCTGGAGATTGATTTCTTTAAGCGTTTCATTGAGGATATTTTGCGCAGCGGATCTAAATATAACAGTTTTTATTGGTTTCTCTAACTTCCTCGCATTCAAACATTCGTACTGTAAAAAAAAAAAAAAAAAAAAAAAAATAGCTGTAGTTTAGCTTGTGGTTAAACCTCTACTTATGCGAGAGCTATCTGCATGGCTAAGCTTAGGTTCGGGTTGAAAATAAAGGCATAGCTTTTGCACATAGTAGTATATGGTTTCAGCTTTATTTATGCCATAGGGGGCGCTTTTGACCACGAAAGTGCGATGAGGCGAAAGCGTCTGTTGCGCGGTGGTCCGAAGCCCTCCACTGCGGCACCACGTTTTCTTTTTGTTTGTTTTTTTCACTCCCACCTTCGTGATGACGAGATAGCGTAAGCTATCAGCCAACATATAGAGCCCTGCTTTAACCGAGTCGCATGAACATGTCTGCGTGGCCTAGGGATAACGTGAATGCAAAGGTTTTGGCAGGCTGATTGTGATATCACCCTCCCACATGAAAGGAGAGACCCGAGTTGGCAGCTCCTGCCAAAACCAGTCCTGCGTGTACGTCCAGTTGTGCTCGTCCATGTCAGCTGCCAGCTACCGCCTCCCACGACATCTTCTTCTACTTCTTCTAGCGGTTGTTAGGCAACGGCTAAAGGTTCGTGCGACCATGGCCAAGGTGCGACCACGACGAAAGTGCGATCACAGCGAAGAGGCGAAGTGGCTGGCATAGTGGTGCCTCTCGCTACAAAAAAATTATTGAAAAAATAAAGAAACTTTCTGGCGCCTCTCCAGCCATAAATTTTCTATTATTTTGCAGTTTCTCTTTTTTAATTTCTCTGTGATTTGAGTTTTTGTTTACAAGAAAGAAAAATTCGTGTAAATTAACAGGAATTATCTGTTACACTAAGTTTTCTGTTTTATACTTTTACGTTATTTCACAAGTTTTTCTGTTGCAGTTAACAGAACGATGTGTGCATACATACATACATACATACATACATACATACATACATACATACATACATACATACATACATACATACATACATACATACATACATACATACATACATACATACATACATACATACATACATACATACATACATACATACATACATACATACATACATACATACATACATACATACATACATACATACATACATACATACATACATACATACATACATACATACATACATACATACATACATACATACTGTGGGAGAGCACTTGCACAAACGTCTGTTCTCTTCCAGAACCAGTTGGCACACAGCGCGCGACGCTCCGAGTAGCAGTCAGCGATGATGATTATGATGATGATGATGATGATGGATCTATACAGGTGAAAGTTCACGCGCTGCGCTCACACAAATCTCCCCGGCAAGAGAGCGGCTACCCTGGTCGCTGATTACAGGGATGAGGGACGACGGGCATAAGGTTTCATGCGCGAGACGTGGACGATCTCTTCGGAGCGACGACGTCGATCTGCGACGGTGTGCGAGGGAATACGCGATAGTTCACCGGAGACGTTTCTTGGAGTACTGTACATAAGGGACAATGTAACGATGGAGTAACTTCTCACACAGGCCAGGAATGCGGATTGGTGTCCACAGGAGAACATCACCGGGGTAAAAGGAGGGAGTTCGATGGCGTTTATCATACAGGGCTTTGCGTTCTTGTTGAGCATCTTCAGTGTTCAAACGGGTAAAGTGGCGACACTGGGCCATACGAGTGGCAAACTCTTCGCCCAAAGATTCAGACATAGAGGGAGCAGAGAAGAAAGTAGTGTCGAATACTGTCGATGGTTGACGACCATAAACTAAAAAGAAAGCGCTATAACCAGTAGTGCGCTGAACAGCGGAATTGTAGGCGTAGGTGATGAAAGGTAAAATGTTGTCCCAGTTCCGGTGATCAGGAGCGATATACATGGATATCATGTCGGACAAAGTGCAATGAAACCGCTCGATGAGTCCGTTGGTCTGAGGGTGGTAACTAGAAGAGGTCTTATGGACGGTGTTGGCTGCGCGCAGTACTTCCTCAAGGACTTGAGAAAGAAATGTCTTTCCACGGTCGCTAATGAGAATACGAGGAGCACCATGACGCAAAACTATCGCACGCAGGAAACAATCGGCGACTTCAGAGGCGGCACCGGAGCGAAGAGGTGCGGTTTCAGCGTACCGCGTTAGATGGTCGATGGTAGTGACAACAAAACGGTTGCCGTCTGACGTCAAAGGGAGAGGACCAAACAAGTCAATGGCGACCGTGTCAAAAGGCACAGATGGGCAAGGTAGAGGTTGCAGTAGGCGAGCAGGAGGGGATGTTGAACGCTTGCGATGCTCGCAAGACGGACATGATGAAATGTATTTGGCGACGCTGGCAGAAAGAGGCCAGAAGTAGCGGCTCTTGATACGGTCGTAAGTTTTAAAGTGGCCTAAATGTCCAGCAGTGGGGTCGTCGTGGTAAGCCTCCATAATTTTAAAACGAAGGGAGCGAGGGGCAACGGGTACCCATGCGTTGACCGGTAGGGTGATAAACGTCGCGGTAAAGTGTTCCATTGTGAAATCGGAACCGACGAAGCTGATGGCGCAAGCGACTGTTTGGGACAACTGATTCTCCACGGAGGCGAGCGATGATTCTGCGGCAGTAAGGGTCAGTCAGCTGCAGGGACGAGAAATCAGCATTGTTCTCGAGTGGAGCTATAGCGATGGGTGCAACATTCAGGTGGCCAGCAGAAGGCTGACTCGGATGGCAGGAGGGAGAGGAGACCGTATGTGGGGCCGCGTCAGTAGGTAGCAATGGGCAGGAAGAGAGGGCGTCAGCGTCGAGGTGTTTTCGCCCAGATTTATAAGTGATGTCGAAGGTGTATTCTTGAAGACGTAGTACCCAGCGACCCAGTCGACCCAACAAGTTCTTCAGCGATGACAGCCAACAGAGTGCGTGATGGTCTGTGACAATGGTTAAGTGGCGGCCATACAAATAAGGTCGAAATTTTTGAACCGACCAAACAATGGCGAGGCACTCTTGCTCGGTAATAGTATAGTTACGCTCAGCTGCAGTAAGCGTACGACTGGCGTATGCGACGACTTGCTCTTCAGACACTGCGTTGCGTTGCAAGAGAACCGCGCCAATACCGTGGCCACTGGCGTCTGTGTGAAGTATGGTGGGCGCGTCAGCGTCAAAATGGCGAAGCACAGGAGTGGAAGTGAGTGCCTGCTTGAGAGCTTTGAAGGCGTCTTCGCATTCAGTGGACCAGGTGTAAAACACTTGGGAAGACACGAGCTTGTGTAACGGGGCCGCAATTGTTGCAAAGTTCCGAATAAAACGGCGGAAGTAGGAGGCTAAGCCAAGGAAGCTGCGAAGATCTTTCTGGCGTTGGGGCCGAGGAAAATTAACTACAGCCGCAATTTTTTCGGGATCAGGCTGGATTCCTGCCTTACTGACGACATGGCCGAGTATTTTGGTGGTCTTACTGGCAAAGTGGCATTTCTTGGTATTCAGTTGAAGCCCCGCCTGGGCAAGGGACGTGAGGACTTCAGTGAGACGCTGTAAGTGCTGAGCGAAGTTTGATGAGAAGCCAATGATGTCGTCGAGATAACATAGGCATGTTTTCCATTTCATGCCGCGGAGCACGGTATCAATTATGCGCTCAAAGGTGGCCGGCGCATTGCAGAGTCCGAAAGGCATCAAGTTAAATTCATAGAGACCGTCGGGGGTAGAAAAGGCAGTCTTGTCCTTGTCTGCATCGTGCATAGGAATTTGCCAGTATCCCGAGCGGAGGTCGAGACTGGAGAAATACTCAGCGCCTTGGAGACAGTGTAATGCGTCATCAATACGAGGCAAATGGTAAACATCCTTGCGCGTGATCTTAAGTGCCCGGTAATCCACGCAGAAGCTGACTGAGCCATCTTTTTTTCGAACGAGAACCCCAGGTGAAGACCAAGAGCTCGTGGATGGCAGGATGACATTTCGAGCAAGCATGTCAGCAACTTGCTCCTCAATGATTTTGCGTTCTGCTGCTGAAACGCGATACGGCCGTCGTCGAACAATAGCAGAGCCGTCCGTCTCTATGCGATGAGAGGTGACGGAGGTCTTCCCCAACGCTGAGGCGCACACATCAAAAGACTCTCGGTGCCGCAAGAGGAGGTCTAGCAGAGCTGTGAACTGCTCGGATGTAAGGTCAGGGCTGATAGCGGCTGCGAGCGCAGAGGATGTCGGAAATGGAGGCTTGGCAGCAGGCGGTGGTGCGCTCGAATGTGTGTTGAGGGGAACGGGATCGCAGTCAAAAATAAACCCAACTGTGGCTCCTGTTACGTTTCTCCACCGACAAGTGGGACAGCTGACGCGGCCACCGCATAGCAACAGGCAGAACCGCGAGCGGATCGGCCATTTCGGCGCCGTTCATCAGCCACGCAACGCTTCCTCCCGCGGGCAAGTCTCGGCGTGATCTTGCCACGCGCCAAATGTGTGTGCGTGCGTGTGTGTGCAAACGCCGGCCAAGCCTGGAGCTCGTGAGAGAGTGCGCCACCCTCGCCCGTCTGCAGGAGGTGTAAGAGATGCGTTCGGACCACCTGCGACTGAGTCATCCCATCTTGCCCAGACTTGCCGGGCTCTCCATTTCCTGTGAGGGTTTTCCCTTTCCCTGTGAACTGGAAAACCTATAAAAAGCAGCGACCGACTCCGCTGAGAGAGAGACTACTTTGACGAGCCGTGGAGACGACGCTAGACACCAGCTGTGTGAACGTGTCTGTATTCTCTCCGGGTCAGCTTCTCTGCCCGCTCCTTCATGATGTTTTAGTAAAGGTTGTTTCGTCTTTGCTGGGACCGTTGATGCCGTCCGCCGTCCACGGAGCCGCCAGGCCAACGCTACCGAGGGGCGCGCGACCCGCATGTAATAACTGCTGGCAGCGGTACGCTACTCAGGCACTCGCGACCCGAACCTAACAACTGGTGGCAGAGGTGGGATTCGAACCCACGCCTCCTGAGAGACTGGTGAACAGCGGAGGAACGAGGACGGCCAAGCAGTGACCGTGGTCGGTGAAACGCGCCAGGCCAACGCTACCGAGGGGCCGCGCGCCGCACGTATACCTGGTGGCAGCAGTACGATACCAGGCACACGAGCCACAAACGTAATAACTGGTGGCAGCGGTACGCTACTCAGGCGCACGCGACCCCAAACATAATAACTGGTAGGCAGTGGTGGGACGACCAAACCGTAACCGTGGTCGGAGGGACGAGTCAGACGAGCCAGGCGATACCGTCGTCCAACAACTGGTGAAAAGCGGTGGAACGAGGACGACCAATCAGTGACCGTGGTCGGTGAAGCGCGCCAGGCCAACGCTACCGAGGGGCCGCGCGCCGCACGTATACCTGGTGGCAGCAGTACGATACCAGGCACACGAGCCACAAACGTAATAACTGGTGGCAGCTGTACGCTACTCAGGCGCACGCGACCCCAAACCTAATAACTGGTAGGCAGTGGTGGGACGACCAAACCGTAACCGTGGTCGGAGGGACGAGTCAGACGAGCCAGGCGATACCGTCGTCCAACAACTGGTGAAAAGCGGTGGAACGAGGACGACCAATCAGTGACCGTGGTCGGTGAAGCGCGCCAGGCCAACGCTACCGAGGGGCCGCGCGCCGCACGTAATAACTGGTGGCAGCAGTACGATACCAGGCACACGAGCCACAAACGTAATAACTGGTGGCAGCGGTACGCTACTCAGGCGCACGCGACCCCAAACCTAAAACTCCTCTGGGCAGTAAGAACGGCTGGAGAGTTGTATTGAGGGCCGCAACCATCGCGCAACCACGGGTGAAGGAGGTGAGGCACGAGGCAATAGCTAAGTCGTCGGAGGTCCACCGAGGATCGGGCATAACGAAGGCCTCGCCATTGAGAGGGTAGTCCAATGCCAACGATGATCCGCTGCTCGCATCCCGGGGGCAAAACTAAATCAACTGCTGCGAACACGTGTGGTGGTGAACGATCAGAAGTCGGTAATATATCGGGGTCCGCAAGATGAATAAGGCGCTCACGGCAAGAGATGAGGGCGGACGCCGACGATAAGAAATCCCACCCCAAGATCATGAGATGAACGCACGTGGGGAGCACAATAAATTTAATATGATGTCGCTGGTTATCGATGAGGACACGTGCTGTGCATTGACCGGTGGGGTTCATAAGAGTTTCATTAGCTCCACAAAGTGGCGGACCGACGTATGGCGTTAGAACTTTGCGCAGATGAGAACACAGAGAGAAATGCATGACGGAATAAGCGGCGCCGGTGTCGATGAGGACCTCAACGTACAATCCTTCAACAATCACTACTAACATATTCGACGGTCGCCCAGGAGGAATTGTAGAGTTCGAACTCGAAGCAGCTTTCCCTCCAAAAACTGCTTCGGTTAGTTTTCCGTTATAGGTTGGAAGGGTTGCGAGGCAGGACGAAGCGGTGACATGCGGCGAAAAGGCGAAGGGGATCGGCGTCAGGAAGGACGCGAGGGCCGTGAAACATCGGTAGAATTCGGAGGAGAGGAAGAACGCCAGTAAAAGTCTGAGTAGGGCAGTGTAGAATCATCAGGCTGGCGCTCGCGGGCACGTTCAAAGTGAGCATAACCCCGTTGCTCGTCTTGCTGGCGGCGGCGACAGACACGGGCAATGTGGCCACGTATCCCACAATAGTAGCACACAGGGCGGGAGGGGCACCAGGCTGTAATAGGACGGTGCACTGTAGGATATGGTGCCATGGCAGCGACGTGACCGCACACGGGTGCCGAACAATTCGGGGAAGGCGGGTGGGTTGACGTGAAGTAATCTCGGCATAGGTCAGCAAGGGATGTTGGGAGGCGATGGGAGGCGGCGAGGGAGGTTGGGAGGCAATAGGAGGTGGGGCAGGTGCCACAGTGCAGTTGAAATTCGTCAGTTCATCTTTGATGATGCTGCGCAAATTCACCGTTGCTGGCGGAAGAGTTGGAGATACAGCAGAGGGGTTGGTGAGGCCGTATAGCTCCTCTCGGATCATGGTGCATATTAGGGACCGCAAATTTCCATCTATGAGGAAGCCACCATCACTGGGGTCTTGCATGAGGCGGCACGACTGGAGCTGGTCCAGACGTTGACATGTGGATGTGATGTCAGACACGGACGACAGATTTTTAACCACGAAGGCATTGAAAGCAGCAGTGTTGATGCCCTTAATTTAAGTGGCGAACACGCTCAGATTCAGGCATAGCAGCGTCGACACGGCTACAAAGGGCCAGAACGTCCTCGATATACGACGTATAGGACTCGCCGGGCTGTTGGAGACGAGCTTCAAGTTTTTTTCTTTGCCTGCTCTGAGCGACCAGCCGGAGTGCCGAAAATTTCCTTTAGCTGGTCCGTGAATGTAGGCCAGTCAGCTATGTCATCCTCATGATTTAGGAACCAGGGTTTGGCGACGTCAGCCAAGTAGAAGACAACGTGTAGCAGTTTATGAGCGTCATCCCAGCGGTTAAATGTACTGACCCTGTTGTAGTTGTCGAGCCAGTCGTCGACATGACCGCGAAGGCCAGCAAAGATTTGGGGATCGCGCTGGCGGCTGGTGACTGTAGGAGCAGTAGGAGCAGGAGACGCCGGGGGTGAGAAAGCACCGTTGCCCCTCATCCATAGCACACGGCCGCTGACGCAAGCGAAGGCCTGAACGGAGCTCTAGGGAGAACGGTAGGTGGGTCTAAAGCGAGAGGTGGGGAATACGAATCGCACCTCCGCCACTTGTGGGACTGCACTTGCACAAATGTCTGTTCTTTTCCAGAACCAGTTGGCACACAGCGCGCGACGCTCCGAGCAGCAGTCAGCGATGATGATGATGATGATGATGATGGATCTATACAGATGAAAGAGGTGAAAGTTCACGCGCTGCACTCACAATACATACATACTGTGGGATTCGGGCTTGCTGCGGCTGCCCTTTGCGCGGCCGCCGCCCGCTTCCCAGTTGTTCTCCCCGTTCCCTTTCTCCCGCCTGAGGCTGCGGAGAGGGGCTCGAACGACTTGTCACTGTCGTTTGGGCCACAGCTCCGCCCTGGCGTCCCCAGTGGCTGTTCCCATTGGCGCCTTTTGGCGGGAACACGGCACCGCTTCGACAGCCGCGCTCGCGCGACTGTCCGAGCGGAGCTCAGGGAGAGACCCCTCCGAGACATCGCAAGGTGCGTACGCAACTGTTCTTGTCTGCCGGCCTTTGTCCGCGCAGACTAGTGTGTACTCGAGTTCGTCGGCTCCGGGTCTTACCTGAGAGCGAAGCTCGAGCCTGTCGATCGTGATCCAACGATCCGCGACAGGCGTACCTTGCGGTGGTTGCCCAATCTCTCTCAAAGGAACCCTTTGGTTACTGCGAGAGAGAGATCCACAGCTCCGCCCTGGCGTCCCAGTGGCTGTTCCCATTGGCGCCTTTTGGCGGGAACACGGCACCGCTTCGACAGCCGCGCTCGCGCGACTGTCCGAGCGGAGCTCAGGGAGAGACCCCTCCGAGACATCGCAAGGTGCATACGCAACTGTTCTTGTCTGCCGGCCTTTGTCCGCGCAGACCAGTGTGTACTCGAGTTCGTCTGCTCCGGGTCGTACCTGAGAGCGCAACTCGAGCCTGTCGATCGTGATCCAACGATCCGCGACAGGCGTACCTTGCGGTGGTTGCCCACACTCTCTCAAAGGAACCTTTTGGTCACTGCGAGAGAGATCACAGCACGCCCTTGCGTGCTTGCGGCGCGCACTCCGTGTCACTTGTGCGCGCAGGGGAGCCTTGCTCCTCGCGCGCTCCCTTGACACGGTGACTGCGTATGTGTGTGTATGTGCGTTTGTAAATATGCGTATGTGCGTTTGTAAATATGTGTATGTGTGTGCGTGTGTGTGTGTGTGTGCCGCTGGAGGATGGCGTTTCAATAAACGTCTCCTTTGTGAACTTGGAGGTTTGTGTCCTTGCAGCGCAGTGCTCTCCTTCCTTTGGAGGTTGAGTGCGCGCTGCAGTGTTTCAGTGTGCGCGTGGTGACGGCTGATCGGGGCTTCGGCTCGCGCGACGCTCGAACCCGCAGTGGTTGGTGGCCTGTGACCACGTAGAAACCACAATACATACATACATACATACATACATACATACATACATACATACATACATACATACATACATACATACATACATACATACATACATACATACATACATACATACATACATACATACATACATACATACATACATACATACATACATACATACATACATACATACATACATACATACATACATACATACATACATACATACATACATACATACATACATACATACATACATACATACATACATACATACATACATACATAAGAGAGGAACATCAAGTGGGTGTTTCTTTGTGCATGTATGCGTGTAACCTGATACCTTAAGCCTAATATTTGATACATACAAATAAACAAACAAACGAAGAAACAAGTGGTGGTGGTCGACAAGCATGAAATGCTCGGCTGCTTTCATATATCGCGGGAAAGGCGCACATTCAAGAGAGACACCGAATTGTGTTGGAAGGTGTTGACTCCATAGCAAGAACTTCTCTAAGCGGGTTCCTTGGCCGCAGCTCTGGGGTATAGTCCGGCATTTTCGGGACAACGACTTCTCATTGAAGCTATCTGACAAAGAAGGTGATTTCAGGCCCCCCCCCCCCCCTCCTTATTAGCACAAGATGAAGGTGGTTGAAGTCATTAACAGGAACTTCAAGACTTCTAGGCTAAAACCGGTGGCTCTACTGTTGGACTTGAAAGCTGAACAAGCTGGCACACGAAGTGAAAGGATGCAAAGGCAAGCCTTCCGAATGTTTTTTTCCACCAAAACGCATAAGGAGCCATGCCCTTGGAGAGTCATAGTCAGAGAACGTGGGAGGTACCTACAGCGTCATCTTAGTGTCTCACTCCAGAAGACCCCTAGAAGGTCGCGAACTCGGGTGTTTGTGGCTGACTTGGATGGAGGAATTTTAGCGGCCAACAGTGCTATTTCTGTGCACGTGGACGAACTGTTTTATTCCATATCGCATGATGAGTTAGTTCTTTTATGTTGTACGTGAGGTAATAGAGAACACGGATGCATTAATTTTCAGAACACTTGGGGTGTGTCTATGGATTCCTTTTTGGAGTAGCTTAAATGCTACTTGGAATCCACAGTTGTTAGTTATTAACCACCTGTAGGCTCAAAAGAGCGGTATGTGCATAGCGTCTTGTGTGGCTCGAGTTCTTGCCGAAGGTTTCCTGTTCCAATTTGATAGAAGGCTGGATCAGGAACTTAGCTCTGCAGATGTACTGGAGTGGTGTATATTTACAGATATAAGTTGATGACTTTCCGGTTTTTCTTGATGTCCCTGATGAACATGCCCTGAGATCTGCCGCAGATACGGTGGTGGTTTTGCTCGCGGGTTGCTCTATTACTGGTGAACTTCTGGAAAGTGGGCGTATTCAGTTTCTTGACTTGCGGATGTGCCCTCGTAGGGTGGACCAATTCAGCCGACGTGCCGAGATCGAAGAAGGCAATTCTACCTTTCACATGCTCTCATTCTAAGATAGTAAAACGGAGCTTGGCGTCTTCGTGTCTCCGGTCGGCATATTCTAAGTCGCGTGCACAGAGGGTGGATGAAAGTTTTTCCTTACAAGTTAGTAGGTTAAAAAAGTCGGGTTTCTCTTTGCAACTAATTAGTGACATGTCGGTATCATTAGTGAGAGGCTACTGAAGGAAGAAGAAATCGGTCAGGGATCTGTGCACTCAAGGGCTGAATCATTCTAAACAGGCCTTCGAGGTGATAGTCTATATGAGCGTGTCTGATGATCTTAAGAAGGTTGCTGCTCGTCTGGTGTTTACCGCTCCGCGTAAGCTTTCTAAGCCATGCAGGCTTGTTGACGAAGTACACAAGAAAACCAGAATATGTTCATTCCTTGTGCGACAGGCATTATGTATTGCATTCTCATACCTTCGGCCGGATTTAAGTGGGCCAGACGAGTAAATGCTTGAACGAAAGGTTGCGCGACCATGTTGCATCACTATAAGGGCAGGTCATGGTTCGAGCTTTCTCCTGCACTGAAAAAAATTCAAGGACTGCGCGAGGGCAGGTGTGCTCAAACTGGGCGCGACAAGTATTATAGGGCGCGGAAGACAAATAATTTGTAGAGGCGGGATTTTGGAGGCCTCGAACATAATCACCGCCGGTCACCACTTGTGTGTCAATTCATCGGTTTTTCTACTGATAAAAGAACGCAAGTTCTTTGGTATCTGATAGCAGATTTAGGAGCGCCTTCATGCATGTTTCGCCTTCAACATGTGCAAACTGGTTGCTTCGATCACCCACTGGGTTTAGTTTTTATCTTGGTCTCTTCCGTGTGTTTTAAGGCGAGAACCTTTCTAGTCCCAAGGAACGAAATCCCGTTCACGAGATTTGTGTACGATATCTGTCAAATTCCACGAGATTCCGTCAGATTTCTTCTTATCTGGCGTGCCTGCCATCAGCAATTTCACACTTGAACACGCGCCAAGGAACGCCGCATGTAAGGAGCGATGGTGTATCGTCCAAACGCTTTCCGGAGAAGGTGTTACAGATAAGGCGCCTTTCCTCTCTTGTAAATCAATTATAGTTATAGGTAACACTGTAACGAATGCCGTTAAGAGGCAAACTTTGAGAGGCAAATGATGGGAGAGGAAGGGTAAGAATTCGCAATTCTTCTCTTAAGAGACATCTAATGGTGTCTTCGGCTGCGGCCAACTTTTAAGAACGTTGGCTGCGACGCACTGTCTCCGCGCCGGTGCGCAAGAACTGACGTCAAACACGGCACGAGTAGGCCGTTCCTCTGTGCTCCAGCTGAACGTGTGAGACAAGGAGAGTGCCGTATTTCTTTCTGCCGTCCGTTCTCCGTAGCCTACGTACGAGACCCTTGACTGTCTCGAGGGCCATCCTATGCCGGCGCATGCTGGAGAAATGCTGCGATTGTGGCGGTGTTATAGGTTTACCAAGCACTGTAACAGTGTTATGCTTACCGAAAAAGGATAGATAATTGGGCAAGTTTGTATTGGTTCATATTGGAAAGGTACAGCGCGAAAAGACAGAAGACGAAAAGAAGACGGACAGACGTGCGCTGACTTGTAACTAAATTTTATTGGAAAGAAACGCTTCCTTATACAAGTCTTTCAAGTGATAAACAAAAAGGAGAAGAAGAAAATATTATATGCATTGGGTCAAAGGTAGCACCAGTGCTCAGCAATATTTTATGAAGTCAAGTGGACAAAGCAATCAAAAGCACATCAATGGACTAGCAATACGCATTTTCAGATATATAGACTTTTTTTATTTTAGTTGATAGAGACAAAGTTCAGCGGGGATATAGTTGACATCCTCAAGTTGTTTCGCGAATGTGCCACCGAGTTGTCTTCCACGTTTTAAGTTCCTTCAGAAAACATTCGCCAGTTTTTAAGTTTGAAGCTGATTTTTAAGAGTGACCACATATGTTGGTTGTATTCGCCAAGGTCCCAAAAGCCTTACTATTCGTCTGGCCACTCTAAGACTGTAAAAAATGAAATCGCTTATCTTTGCATCTGCTCAGGCCTACAGAACTCGTGTCATCATTACATCCCAGATAGTACACGGTCGCAAACAAGCCGGCTGGAAAATTCGCGTTTTTCACTGCCTGTCATCTCGGCAACTTGCGAAAAGCATGTGCGACAGGTAAGGGAGGGGCTCGTGGATCCTAAAAAGAGTTATTGTAGCATGCACGTGCGCCGTAGTGCATGAAATTCCTCTGTCATGCAACAACGTATATGTAGGGCAAACCGGAAGATCCATAAATATTCGTTTGCTAGAACATGCGAGATCAATCTCTGCTACTAACAACTCCCATTTGAAAGATCACTGTCGCAACCGTGAAAAAGAGGAAAGGAAGAAGAAAAACAACTGCCGCCCTTTAGTTGCGAGAACTAAAGAGGAGGAGGAAGATGAGAAGGTGGAAAGGCAGGGAGGTTAAACAGTAAAATTTAAAAAAAAAAGTTTGCTATCCTGCCCTGGGGGAACGGGGTGAGTGGATATAAATGTGATGGGTAAGAGAGGAATGGGTGAAGCCAGTATAGGGGGTATTCACTGACGCACTGTGCGCGGTGCATTGTGGGTAATTGAGGCGCAGTCGGCCATTTTTGTGTCCACGGAACGAACAGGGCGAACGTACGTATCAACTGCTGTCATGCGGTTCTACAATCACTGGCATCCGCAGCAATATGTTGTTTTTTGAGCTATCGTAGACTAGCTGTAATAGACGCGTGCATAGTGTAAACAAAGGAAGCTGAAGAGCTGCGCGAACGACCTCGGCATTTTAAGGTTCCGGAAGTACACACGAACAACTCCACTCGAACGAGATACCTCACCAAGATGCGACGTCACGTATGGCTGGCACGGCTCAACCGCACAAGTATCATGGAATATGAGAAATGCATGCCAAAATGGGCTGGACTGGAATCTTCCGGATGTGCCCCAGCAGCCAGCTCTTGTCACTATCCGTGCACGACTGTTCTTCACGCACTCGGAAGACACATTCCCGGTAAAAGAGCAGCGCGGTATCGCTTCCAGTCATGCGCATGCATGCAGCGCGCCGCCAACACCACCTCGTCGGGTTTTGCTGCAATAAAATCCTTCAAAGAGGGCTCGCTAAACTTTGTGTTTGTCGTACTTGCCTCATTCGATCAGAAGAAGTCGGATGTTCGCATCGTCTGTGTCGTCTGCTAATCAAAGCAGACCGCATGCAGATTCGGCGAAGGAACGTAGGCGGGCAGAGTTGTTTTGCAGAAGGTTTGAAGAACTTTATAAACTTATTTATCTCTAATAACAAATTAAGTTTAGCTTGGCCAAAACTGCGCTGCATAAGAGTTTTGTTGCAAAAAGTTATTTCGAGCCCGCTAGGCAACGAGGTGGCGCCACCGGTGTCATCGCTGTGGCCTGTGGCAGCGGTTTCTTTTGCTTCCTTACCGCCACAGACGATGCAAACATCCGACTTCTTCTGATCGATTGAGGCAAGTACACCAAACAAGCTTTGTATAAAAGATACTGACTACCAAATGCCATTTCTATGCAGAATATCAGCTACAAAACCTCAGCGGTTTGTTGGTATAAACGTTGGACGGCACGCACGTAATTACACAAAGAGCGAGTTCGTCTGCTTCAACCGCGGCTCTTAACCCAGTTGCTTGTAACGTAGTTGCATTCTTCGAGTGGTCAGTAGGCTTGCGATTGGTTTCTCGTGACGAAGCTCGTCCGTAGGACAAGGAATTCATGAATGTCGCACTTATGTATGCATGGGCACAGGCCGCTTACCGTGCAGTTGCGCATATCGACTGCACACGGGTAGGTACCTAAGTTTTATTTCGTACAGGTCTCTGTCCGCATCGCGCACACTTTGCTGATAAATCAAACTGTCACTCATAATACCGATTGAGTTTTCATAACAACGGTGCTGGCATGAGGCAGAGTGGCAGAGCAAACGGACGCGCACGAACAGCTAAGCTAACCGCTGCCCCGTACTAGTACTAGTCCGAATAGGACACAAATATGGCATCGACTGCATACTGACGTCAGCTGTGACGTCACGTGAATACCCCCTATAGTAACATCACAGCCACACCACGTCAATTCATATCACGTCACATCATAGCAAAATCACAGCCTATCGATCAGGCCCGTGGTGTTCACGAAGCATGGAGCAGTCCGCCGCAGCCAGTGACTGTGAAGAACATGTGTGTGAGTGGGGAGAATTTGGTAAAAGACGAAGAAGGAAAACCACGTTTGGAGAAAGAAGAAGAGGAAAATGTGGAGGCTGGCTCGAGGAGCGCGAGGCACGAGCAGGGGAGAACAGGCGAGCAGCGGAGCCGATCGGCTGTCCAAGGAGCTCAGAGCGGTGCGTCCTGCCAGGCCTGACCCGGGAATCCTGGGGCCTGCCGGCAGTACCCTGTCCTATTCTCCTGTTGTCCACGAAGCTCGGAACGGTGGTCGGGCCAGGGAGTGCCACAGCGCCAGCTCTTCACTGGCACGAGCGTTCGGCGCCGTGCTGAGCCTATGCACATCGGGGGGACCGAACTCATTGGCCGTGATACGACAACCCGAGGCCTCGTGCTTCCACTGGGCCCCATTCGGTGGCCTAGCCTTCCGCTAGACCTGCCGAGGCCCTATGTGAGCGACCATATAAAGCTTGAACAACCGGAGCGAGCGTCTACACTGACTTCACGTTCCTGCCTACCCAACGAACTGGTGACAGTAGACAATTTTGTGTTTATTCTTCGTCCTACTTACTCGTCCTACTCTCGTACCGTCCATGTGTGTACATAAAATTATTCGTCGTTAAATTGGTCGGTCTGGTCATCTATTTAGATTGCTCTCTCTGAATAAGCCACAGAACAAGGTGGCCAGAAGATTTAAAGAAAAGAACCTCACAGTGACCTAGAATCGTGATTACAGTCAGTGGGCGTCCATCTAGATGCTGCAGCGCACGGCAGAGACACTGTCTTTCCTCGCTCTATGTAGGGCACTCACGAAGCATGTGGCCTAAGTATCGACGCACCCGCAGGTTGCACATGCAGGGCTATTTGCCATACCTATCACAAATAAATAAGAGTTTGTGAACGCTACACCAACCCACAGGCGGCACAGCAAAGCTTCTTCACGTCAGTTTAGGCTGGATGGAAGCCGGAGCTTCAAATCAGGGTCCAGGGATTTCAAGCCGCAGTTCGCTAACTGGCCAGAATTCCACAAGGCGAGCGTGGGCTCCCGCGAAAGTGCGCGAAGCCTGCCAGCTGCATATGCCCGGGAAAAGAGGATCAACACAATATCGCCGTCTTGGCGGGTGTTTCGCGCAACCTCGTCCGCAAGGAGATTGCCCGCTCTGCCGCTGTGTCCTGGAACCCATTGGTAGATGATGTCGTGTCCTTTATTGATGGCATAGTGATGAAGTTCTCGTATTTCCGCGACAAGTTGCTCATGGGCTCCACGGCGAAGAGCCGCTCGTAAGGCTTGCAGGGCTGCTTTCTAATCTGTGAAAATAGACCACTGCTGGAGGCTCTGCATGACTAATATGCCTAACTGCGACATGAAGAGCGGTTAGCTCTGCGGCTGTAGAAGAAGTCCAGTGAATTATCCTAACTTTTATGTCTGTAGTCCTTGAGGGGATGACCATGCCGTGGGAACATTAAGCTTTTATTTCGACACCGGGATAAAACAACAGAGAGCTGACGGAGGCCTACTTGATCCGAAAAAGACAGTCGCAATGTATAAGCAAGCCTTCGGTTATATTAGTATATAAAGAGTTGTCGTTCCTTGATAATTCACGGTCCTTAATTTTGAAGAAGGAAGGAAAAATTTTTATAAACATATATTTAGTGATTGTGACTTATATGTTTCTGACCCCTTGCAATGCTTCGCGCAAGTGCTATAGGCTTGTTTATCACGTGAAAGACTTGTATAATGATGTCTGTCTTCTTTTCTTCTTGTGTGTGTGTGTGTTTTTTTTGTTGTTGTTTTTTTTTTGCGCTGTACCTTTCCAGTATGCTTACCGGTTTCTATGTGTACATTGCACAATACACACATTGTAGACCTTCAGCTATACACGGGTCGTCGGCCAGTGGCTGTGTAATGACAGTGTATATTGCAGTTGCTACACCACTTCTTTACTATACGCCCGCATGAAATGCTCGAAATGCTCTTCCTCGAACCTCGCTATCGGCCGCTGTAGATCGAATACAGATACGATGATAGCATCGTCTACGCGTAGCGTCTGCTAGCGAGCGCTGTTGTTGCGACTGAAGAAAGATAGGAAAAGAAAATACACGGGCCTACTATTGGCTCTGTAGCTGAGCCACCCACCTCCGCTGCCTCACCCTTACAAAAATGTATATTGAATTTCTGTTACCCACGTAATGTGTTTTTGATGAGTCATCAACCACTCAAAGGAGATTCAAGATTAGATGTGTTTTAACATCATATCCGCAGCAGACTTTCCTTTGAGATCACACATGAAGTTTTGTGCTTGGAAAACGCAACAGTATTTTTGGGTAGGATCTAATGTGGAAATACATTGACTTTATCAAATGAGGAAATGTATACATCACTAAGTGAATATATATTATTTCTTTGTTAACTGCACACTTTCAGAGCCGTATGTTTTCACTTCTGATTAGCATATGTAGGATGTTGCCTAAGAAACAATTTTTATGTGTTTTAACATGAGATCCGCAACAGACTTTCCTTTGAGATTACGCAAGAAGTTTTGTACTTGGAAAACAAAACAGTATTTTTGTATAGGAGCTAATGTGGAAATACATTGACTTTCTCAAATGAGGGAAATTATACATCACTAAGCGAATGTATATTCTTTACTATGTTTTCAATTCTGTTTAGCATGCACTGTAAAAACAAAAACAACTTTTTGGACATTTGTTTCATTCAAAACACGCTTACACCCTGCGTCTTGGGTGTTTGTGCCATTGCAAATCACTTCTTGCCAAGCGAATGGGTGCTGCGGTTGGACAATATGCTTGAGGGTGTTACGGGCAAGGATATTGTTGTGTACGCGAACCGACGCACTGCCACACCGCCTCCAAGCTAACGGACGCAAGGCCGCTCCATTTCCAATGCCTCCTTGCACCTGCGAGCAGGCCGTTTTGGAGAGACCAGCAGGGGTATACCCCGGCCTGCGCCGACGACGACGCGCGGACGTAACCCGAGCCGTGCGTTGACTCGGAACTGGACCGTCCTGGGAGCATGTGCGCGACCAGGGCACGAGAAGCAATGCCTTCTTTATAATGCATGATATTTTGCGTGTTTCTTAAGCTTTCGAGCTCCTTCTTGCTCTGCGTATAGATTAGCCGAGCCCTCAGTCATCGCATCGCTTCCCGAAATGTTTAGATACAAATAAGATTTAGTTACCAGTAAAATAGTGTTGGCGCTGCAGCGCTTGCCGGTATTGAAGCTTGGTCGCACTTTTAATCCTTAAAGGTTCGTGCTACAGCTCCGTGTTCAGCGATAATTACGCCCAAGGTAGCAACCACCGAAGAGCCAGCACTGATAAATTTGCCAGCGATGCCAAACTCGACATGTTAAAATGACTCCAGTGGACAAAATAGTGCGCATAGGTATCCAGAACATTAGATGCAAGTTCTAATGGTCAAGAAGTTGTAATTGTTAGAGCAGCCGCAATGGCCTGTACACTTCGAAACATGCTTCGAAACATTATGTCCCAATCTTATGAATGCAGTCCAGACATAAGAAGCAAATACGTTACCGACATTACCAGTTCCTTGAGTTGCCGAGTGGTTAGTGTAGAAAGCTACGGAGTAAGAGGTACCGAGTTCGAATCGCGCTGGAGGTGCAGTTTTTTTTTCGCTTAGTTTTAATTTTTTTTTATTTTTTAGCTTTTTTTAATGTAGTTGAGGTGCTTCGCTACGTTTTAGCTTTTACTTTTTATCCAAAAGTGCTCATTGGTCAACACTCATGAACAACACACAAGAAATGCACACATTAGGTACCAACCAGAAACACGGTGGCCAACTTTCTTGTGAAACTCATCAAAAATGCATCAAGAAAATGTATAGAAATGTTAATGTGCATGAGGAGGAATGTAATTGCCATTTAATCAGAAACTCATTAAGCTTTTTTGTAAGGGCATGCGGACATATATTATGTTGAGGCATGAAAAGGAAAGAAAAATAAAGAGCCTCTGCCCCTGCCACATAGTATAACGGGCTGCCTCATGCGGACAGAAGAAAAAATAAAGAAGTAAGAAAAAGAAGAGGGAGAGAAAGACGCAGGTCGCAACATTCTCTTCCACCACCGCGCCCTTACAAAAAAGCTTAATGAGTTTCTGATTAAATGTTAATTACATTTCTCATCATGCACATTAACATTTCTATACATTTTCTTGATGCATTTTTGATGAGTTTCACAAGAAAGTTGGCCACCGTGTTTCTGGTTGGTACCTAATGTGTGCATTTCTTGTGTGTTGTTCATGAGTGTTGACCAATGAGCGCCTGATGGCTTTCACTTTTGGATAAAAAGTAAAAGCTAAAGCGTAGCGAAGCACTTCACCTACATTAAAAAAGCTTAAAAAATGAAAAAAATTAAAACTAAGCGAAAAAAACTGCACCTCTGGCGCGATTCGAACTCGGTACCTCTTACTCCGTAGCTTTCTACGCTAACCACTCGGCCACTCGGGGAACTGATAACGTTGGTAACGTATTTGATTCTTATTTCTGGACTGCATTCATAAGTTTGGGACATAATGTTTCGAAGCAGGTTTCGAAGTGTACAGGCCGTTGCGGCTGCTCTAACAATTACAACTTCTTGACCATTAGAACTTGCATCTAATGTTCTGGATACCTATGCGCACTATTTTGTCCACTGGAGTCATTTTAACATGTCGAGTTTGGCATCGCTGGCAAATTTATCAGCGCTGGCTCTTCGGTGGTTGCTACCTTGGACGTAATTTTCGCTGAACACGGAGCTGTAGCACGAACCTTTAAGGAAAAAAAGTGCGACCAAGCTTCAATACCGGCAAGCGCAGCTGCGCCAACACTATTTTACTGGTAACTAAATCTTATTTGTATCTAAACATTTCGGGAAGCGATGCAATGACTGAGGGCTCGGCTAATCTATACGCAGAGCAAGAAGGAGCTCGAAAGCTTGAGAAACACGCAAAATATCATGCATTATAAAGAAGGCATTGCTTCTCGTGCCCTGGTCGCGCACATGCTCCCAGGACGGTCCAGTTCCGAGGCAACGCACGGCTCGGGTTACGTCCGCGCGTCGTCTTCGGCGCAGGCAGGGTACCCCTGCTGGTCTTTCCGAAGCGGCCTGCTCGCAGGTGCAAGGAGGCATTGGAAATGGAGCGTCCGTGCGTCCGTTTGCTTGGAGGCGGTGTGGCAGTGCGTCGGTTCGCGTACACAACAATATCCTTGCCCGTAACACCCTAAAGCATATTGTCCAAACATAGCACCCCTTCGCTTCGCAAGTGATTTGCAATGGCACGAACACCCAATACTAAGGGTGTAAGCGTGTTTTGAATGAAACAAATATCCAAAAAGTTGTTTTTGTTTTTACAGTGCATGCTAAACTGAAATGAAAACATAGTAAAGTATATACATTCGCTTAGTGATGTATACTTTCTCTCATTTGAGAAAGTCAATGTATTTCCACATTAGCTCCTATACAAAAATGTTTTCCAAGCACAAAACTTCCTGCGTAATCTCAAATGAAAGTCTGTTGCGGATCTCATGTTAAAACACATAAAAGTTGTTTCTTAGGCAACATCCTACATATGCTAAACAGAAATGCAAACATAGGGCTCTGAAAGTGTGCAGTTAACAAGGAAAGAATATATATTCACTTAGTGATGTATACTTTTCCTCATTTGAGAAAGTCAATGTATTTCCACATTAGCTCCTACCCGAAAATACTGTTGCGTTTTCCAAGCACAAAACTTCTTGTGTGATCTCAAAGGAAAGTCTGTTGCGGATCTGATGTTAAAACACATCTAATCTTGAATCGCCTTTGAGTGGTTGATGACTCATCAAAAACACATTACGTGCGTAACAGAAATTCAATATCTATTTTTGTAAGGGCGGAGCGGTGGCGGTTGTAATGACGGCCTACAACAGATAAAAATTTGGTGGCAGGCCAGCCCTCGCAGCAAGCTGCCTTGACCTACCAGTCCCAGCCCCGTTGGGCCAAGAGCCACCATCAACCTGCTAGCGAGCGCTGCACGACGGGAGTGCACTACGCTCCACTATCGGTCCCCACGGTGGCACGGTGCCGCACACCCGTGTCGCGATCACCCCAGCCGAACGTACGGTACTGCACGAGTGGCGACTAACCGAACGTGTGGCAGCGTACGAGTGCGCAGAAAACTGCACGAGTGCCGTCAGCCAAAAGCACCATATAAGAGACCCTCTAATCTATCTTTCCACTTTCCCTTACGGCGTGGTTCAGGTGCCCATAGAAACAAGTGACAGATACTGCGCCTTTTCCTTCCCGTGAATAATAATAATAATAATAATAATAATAATAATAATAATAATAATAATAATAATAATATATTTGGTTCCCAGGAAAGGAAAGGCGCAGTATCTGTCACACCTGTTTCCTTCCCACCTTTATCTTTTTCCTTATGGTTTGGTTAAAAAAATACACCGCATTTTCTTTCCTGTAAACCAATTGGAAATGCAGCTGACGCCTTCTCATGATTGGTCATGACGTATTCGACCTGTGATCAGGTGGTGGCTGTTCTTGGCCCTACGGGGCTGGGACTGATAGGTCGCCGCCGCTTGCGGGGGTGCTGGCCTGCCACCATATATTTATCTGTTGTAGGCTAGGCTGTCACTGCACCCGCTACCGTTTCGGTGCTGTCCCGACGGCGGTTGTGACGCGCGTCTTCCTCTTTTTTTTTGTTTCTTCTCTATTTTCTCTTCTGTCCGTACGAGGCAGCGGAGGTGGGTCAGCTACAGAGCCAGTGGGAGGACCATGCATTTTCTTTTCCTTCTTCCTTCAGTCGCAACACGTATTGCATGTGGTGAGGTGTTCGATTTCGATGGAGGCGAAACGAACAGGCGTCCGTGTGCTGTGCGATGTCAGCGCACGTTAAAGATCCCCAGGTGGTCGAAATTACTCCGTAGCCCTCCACTACGGCTCCTCTTTCTCTCTTTCCACTTTCACTCCCACCTTCCTCCCTTCCCTTACGGCGCGGTTGCGGTGTCCACAGAAAACAAGTGAGACAGTTACTGCGCCTTTCCCTTCCTATAAATAAATCAGGTGTTCGAGGTGGCACCGCGCGGTTGCCTGGATCGTTCGCCCGTTGGGGTTGGCTTCGTATAAGCATGAATCGTCTGGTGACGTCAAAAACCAGTCATGACGTCATAATCGGATGTTACGTCATCATGACGTCAGTTCCGGTTATTTAGATGTTTAGTTACACCCGCTAGTTCTCGCGCTGTGCGTGAGTGTCCATCAACTTCGATTGTAGCCTGACTCAAAGGAAAAATCACAGGGGTTTAACCGTGGCTTGAACCTAGCGATAGAAAGAAAACTGATTGTTGCAGCGATAGCCTTTTTATTGCCCGCTTTTCAATCCGAGGCTTTTTCATATTTTTACTTAAGTTAAAAGTTAAATTGGTTCACAGGAAAGGAAAGGCGCAGTAACTGTCACACTTGCTCTGTGGACACCCGAACCGCGCCGCAAGGGAAGGGATGAAGGGGGGAGTGAAAGTGTAAAGAGAGAAAGGGGAGCCGTAGTGGAGGGCTACGGAGTAATTTCGACCACTTGGGGATCTTTAACGTGCGCTGACATCGCACAGCACATGGACGCCTCTTCGTTTCGCCTCCATCGAAACGCAGCCGCCGTGGTCGGGTTCGAACCCGGGAACTCCGGCACAAAATTATGTTTTAGGGAAAGGAAATTGTGGACACCTACACCTAACCAGGTCAAGATTCATAGTTTTATAGCGAAAGCAATACTACGCTAGGTAGAACCGTTCTCTTCACGGTAGCCCGTGACCTGTCATGCTGCGCGTCGCTTGACCTTGAGCCACCGCCGCCCATGTAGTTTTTGTCTCCAACCGGGAATCGAACATCCATCCCTCGAATACTCTGCCGAGCGATTTAACCAACTGAGCTATATATACGCCCGGGACCGTGAACAGCGCAGCTTAATTCTCCTTCTCTAGCGTGAGGATCATAGTAGGGATGATGATAGACTAGTCAGCGGCGTATTTCCGCAACCGCCTCCTATTTCGCCAACTATACTGAGCAAGAGCGCACACTCGGGCCTTTCCTTTCATGTGAGGAGGGGACATTACAATCAGCCTGCCATGACTCGGGTCGCTCCTTTCATAATCAGCCGGCCAGAGCCATTTGCATTCTCGTAACCCCTACGACATGCAGGCACGTCCATACGGTTTGGTTGAAGCGTGAATTTATATGTGGGCTGGTAGCTTACTCTCTCGCGTAATTAAAGGATGAGCTTAAGTGTCCACAATAACATAGCACCTTACACTGATTGGGCGCGACAGGGTAAGAACGTAGCGTTCAAAAGAACCTTTCGCCGTTGATTTAGCAATTAAACTATAGTTAACCAGAGCTAAACCACAGCCAACATTTCCTTGTAAATTGTGCATTGGTTTATAAGAAAGGAAAGGCGCTGTATCTGTCTTTGACCTTCAATGTTGTTCAAAGTGAAAACCTCCGTGACGCTGACGGCTCGTAAATTAGGTTTTAGGGATAGGGACGTTTAACGCTAGAACCCTAGCTAGTGAAGCTATAGTTTAGCAGTGCTGTTAGAGGAACTAGAGGGTATGAAATGGGATGTCATAGGACTTAGCGAGGTTAGAAGGCCGAATGAGGCATATAATGTACTGAAGGATGGGCGTGTACTGTGTTATCGAGGTTTATCGGAGAGGCGAGAACTAGCAGTAGATTTCCTTGTCAATAAGTATATAGCAGGTCATATAGATGGATTCTATAGTATTAATGAGAGGGTGGCAGGCATCGTAATTAGGCTTAATAAGCGGTATAAACTGAAAGTTGTACAGGCCTATGCACCTCATGTAGTTATGATGACCAGGCAGTTGAAAGCTTCTACGAAGATGTAGAATCGGCAATGTGAAAAGTAAAGACGCAGTATACTGTACTAATGGGCGACTTCAATGCAAAGGTAGGAAAAAAGTAGGCAGAAGGCCAGGCAGTAGGTGACTATGGCATTGGTTCTGAATAGCAGCGGGGAGTTACTAGTTGAGTTTGCAGAGCGCAATAACTTAAGATCACGAATAGTTCTTCAGCAAGCGGAAGAACCGGAAATGGACATGGAAACGTCCTAACGGGGAGACTACAAATGAAATTGACTTCATACTGTGTTCAACCCTCGCCATTATGCAAGGTGTAGAGGTAATCGAGGAAATGCGATGCAGTGACCACAGGATGAGGAGGTGCCGAATTAGTATCTGAACGCAACAGATTAGTAAGAAAGAAGTCCATCATCGAATTAACGGTGAGGGGGAGAGCAGAAGAGTTCAGGATCTCGCTACAGAATAGATATTCAGCTCTAGCCGAGGATGGTGACATTACCCTAAAGCAATAAACAACAATTTCAGGAGATATCATTACTGAGTGTAATGTAGAAGTAGGCGGTATACGATAGTTAGAGAGGATACCGGTAAGCTGTCTAAGGAGACGAAATATTTGATTAAGAAACGCCAGAGTATGAAAGCTTTCAATCCAACAGACCAGATAGAATTGGCAGACATATTAAAGTTAATCAATGAGCGCAAAGTGACCGATATAAGGAAGTATAACATGGAGAAAATTGAGCATCCTGTAAAGAACGAGGGAAGCCTTAAGCGGAGAAGAAGAAATTAAGCATAGGTAAAAATCAGATGTATGCGCTAATGGACAAGGCAGGCAACGTCATCACGAATCTGGACAAGATTGTCAAAGCAGCCGAGGAGTTCTATACAGATCTCTACAGTAGCCAAAGTAGTCAGGACCGTAATGAGATTGACGGTAGGGAAAAAGTCAGACGTTCCACCAGCGACGAAGGACGAGATTAAGAAAGCAATAGAAACAATGAAAAGGGGGAAAGCAGCTGGAGAGGATCAGATAACTATAGATTTGTTGACGAACGGGGAGATATCATGCGAAAAACACTGGCCACCCTGTATACGCAGCGCCTGGTGTCATCGACGGTACTGGAACCTTGGAAGAACGCAAACATTATCCGGATTCATAAGAAAGGGGGCGCTAAGGACCTTAAAAATTACAGACCAATCAGCTTACTGTCTTTTACGTATAAGGTATGTACTAAGGTAATCGCTAATATAGAATCAAACATTAGACTGCAATCAAGCAAAAAAATCAAGCAGGATTTCGGAAAGGGTATTCTACTATCGATCATATCCATACCATCAACCAGGTGATAGAAAAATGTTCGGAAAATAACCAGCGCTTATGCATAGCATTCATTGATAACGAAAAAGCATTTGACTCAGTAGAAACCTCGGCGGTGATGCAGGCATTGCGAAATCGGGGGGTAAACGAGCCGTACGGGAAAGTGCTGGAAGATATATATAGTGGCTGCACAGCAACCATAGTTCTGCATAAAGAAAGTAACAAAAATTCCCACAAAGAAAGGTGTTAGGCAAGGAGACACGATCTCCCCAGTACTATTCACAGCTTGCTTAGAGGAAGTATTCAGAGACTTGGAATGGGAGGAGTTAGGGATAAGGGTAGATGGAGAATACCTCAGTAATCTACGATTTGCTGATGACATTGCCTTGTTAAGTAACTCAGGAGATGAACTGGAAAGAAAGATTGATGATCTAGACAGGAAAAGTAGAAAGGTAGGCTTGAAAATCAATATGCAGAAGACTAAGGTAATGTTCAACAGCCTCGGGAAGGAACAGCAGTTTACGCCAGGTAGCGAAGCACTGGAAGTAGTAGTGAATATGTCTACTTAGGACAGGTAGTAACCGCAGATCCGGACCATGAAAAGGAAATAACAAGAAGAATAAGATTGGGATGGAGCGCCTTTGGCAAGCACTCGCAAATTATGACTAGCAGCTTACCGCTATCGCTCAAGAGGAAAGTATATAACAGTTGCATCTTACCTGTTCACCTATGGGGCTGAAACGTGGAGGCTAACCAAGAGGGTTCTACTTAAGTCGACGACAACGTAGAGGGCTATGGAACGAAAAATGGTAGGGGTAACATTAAGAGATGCGAAACATGCAGAGTGGGTGAGAGAAATAACTCAAGTTACGGACATTCTAGTGGATTTCAAGAAGAAGAAATGGGCATGGGCAGGACATGTAGTGAAAGAGATGATAACCGATGGTCGCTTACGGTAACAAACTGGATTCCAAGGGAAGGAAAGAGTAGCAGGGAGCGGCAGAAAGTTAGGTGGGCGGATTAGGTTAAGAAGTTCGCGGGGGTGAAGTGGATGCGGCTAGCACAGAGCCGGGTTAATTGAAGAAATATGGGAGAGGCCTTCGTCCTGCAGGGAATATAGTCAGGCTGATGATGACGATGATGATGATAGGAAGGGGCCTTATACCTTTGAGTGGACGCCACGGAATTGTGGACACCTACACTTAATCATGTTTTCATACTTTTTCTTGTATATTGTATATTTGTTTATAAGAAAGGAAAGGCGCAGTATATGTTTGACCTTCAAGGTTGTTCAAACTGACATCGCACCGCCCAGGGCTGCCTCTCAGTTTTTATTCCGAAAGCAACACTACTCGCACTTTCAAGCCTTCGCGTGACCCGGCCGCAGTTACGTCTTACACACGTGACGCTGTGACGTCACACCTCACGTGGCACATGGGCTGGCAGGAGCTGCCAACTTTCTCTCGTTTCACATGGGACGGTTATGTCAGAATCAGCCTGCTAGGACCCTGTCGTTCACGTTACCCCATAGGCCACTAAGGTACGTTCATATGGGTTACTGTGCCTGGTTAGTGCCTACAACCATTTTACAAAAAATGGCTGAGGCTTAGCTTGGTTAAGCCTGGTCAGATGCGAAGCATATTGATTGCTAAACTCGGCTTTCCATGGTTACACTTGGCTAAACTTTTCTTTCCTTGGTTACACGTGCTTTTACACGGTTTAAGCTTGGAATGCACAATGTTTTCCCATCGCATAAAACTAGGTAATAGCATGACTCGTTCATCTCTAATCTAACTGTGTTACCGACACGCACAACGAACATGTCGTCCCGCAGACCAACGATACTCGATTGCCACTACGCGAATATGTACGCAAAACAAAAGCTCTTAGAACACCGACGTGCACGGCGTGCAACCGCAGCCGACGGCGCGAGCTGGATCCCCGTCTCTCCTCTGCCGTGACGTCAGCGTATCACGTGGTGTGACGTCACCATATTACTTGGTCCACACGGCGTGCAACCTCAGCCGATGGCGCGAGCTGCACCCCCGTCTCTCCTTAGTCGTGGCGTCAGCGTATCACGTGGTGTGACGTAGCATTCCACATTCTTTGCACGGCGTGTAACCGTCACGAAAGGCTGTGGTTTACCTCTAGCAATATGCTTCGCACAAAAATCTTCAGCTACGTCAACGTCCTTGCGGCGTTGATAACGGGCCAGGGCACGAAAAGGGTGCCTTTCTTGTGGAGGTGTGCGCAAGCATCTCGCAACATGCCAGATACACGACAGGGTTTTTGCGCCACCTTCGCCGAATGATACGTGCCCTTTGCAATAGCTGAATTAGACGCCGCTCTTGCTTCTTGTCGGCATTCATCTGCACATGGTCCTGACGGGATACTTATTCAACCTTATCAAACCTAGGCAAGGATGGTAGAGCTGCACTACTGAATTATTTCCATGATATATTGGCTTCTAGTACTATTCCTGAACACTGGAAGATTAGCCGCCTAGTTGCTCTTGAAGCCTGGAAAGCCCCCTCTCGAACTTACCTCATACCGGCCAGTTGCCCCAGCAAGCTGTGTTGGAAAAGTTATGGAGCAAATGGTGCTGTCAAGACTTGAGCGGTTTCTAGAGAGTAATGATCTTTATCCGAATATGATGACTGGATTTCGCCGGGGACGCTCTTCTATTGACAGCGTCATCGACCTTGTGGTGACCGTAGAACACGAAAAGCGTCACCGTCGACTAGTAGCTGCTGTCTTTTTAGATATAAAGGGAGCTTACGACAACGTCCTCCGTGATGCTATTATTAATGAACTTGACGACGTGGGAGCTAGTGGCCGGCTTGCGAATTGTGAGCTATCTCAGTGGCCGCTCTGTTTACATGACTACGCCTGAAGGAGATACTGCCCTCTTTAAGGTATAGGTCGTGGAGCTCCACAGGGAGGAGTCCTTAGCCCAACTTTATTTAACGTTGCGCTAATTGGCCTGGTGAGTGAACTGCCAACTAACATCCACATAAGTGCATATGCTGACGACATCTGCATCTGGGCTTCTGATTCGACGCTTCTACAACTACGTGCGAGATTACAATGAGCTGTGTCATCGACATCGATGTACTTACGGCGTCAAGGTTTATTTTCAGAGGCAGAAAAGTGTGCAGTGATCGAATTTACGGGAAAATGTGTCAGCCGCTACCCGATTACTCTGCATGGATTCGTAATACCGTACGTCTCCAGGCACAGATTCTTGGCAGTAATTATGGACCACCGACTATATTGGTCGAAACATATATTACTATGGTGAAGAAAAGGCTAATTAATTTTGCCATGTACTTCGCTTCATAGCTGGCATCAAATGGGGTCCAACTGAGCGCTCCTTAATACGACTTTACGAGACTGTTTGTTGGCTACATCCGGTACAGTCTCCCAGTACTCTCTAGTATGAGCATTTCCTGCTTGCGGACGTTTGAGAGCATGCAAGAGCAGGCACTGAAAATATGCCATGGACTGCCCAGATGCACCTCTAACAAAGGGACAATTGAAGAGGCACATGCTCGCCCAATATCCATATACTTGTCACACGAATCACTTCGTGTATATTTACGAGCAATTACAAGACACTGTTTTCACCCACTCAGCAAGATTCTGGATGAGCGGCAGGACTCCAGTTTTACAAGTGCACTCCGCTGCCATCAGTCGCAAGTACCGACATGATATGCTCTCCCATATCGTCCCGCCCAACCACCATGGACGATGGATAAACCTTTGGTGCACCTTCGTGTTCCCGGAATACTAAAGAAATCAATGGTGCCACTTAGTGAACTCGGCTGACTCTGGCACATATCTGGTCAGAATATCCTAATTATATTCGCGTATACACCGATGGATCTGTGTCAGCACAGACATCCGCTGCAGCTGTGGTCATACCAGCTCAGAAAACGACTCTGCAAAAGCGCACTCATCAATGGCCTCCAAACAGCTGTGCCTTTTTCAAGAGCGGATACGACGTGCCTTCTTACTAGTTGTATGAAGAATGCTACAGCAGCTTGCAGGGCCCAGCCAGACGCCCGGCACATTCGTCTAAGAAGGCTCGAGCGAACATTGAAATTTTAAGTTCCGCGTGATATTCCGCGTCATCAGGCATGCTTGCTACATAGACTTCGTTTAAATGTGGCTTTCAAGCGCAAATACATTTAATTGGACGGGTGGACTCGCTGGAATGTTCAACTTGTGGCATCCCAGAGACTGTGGACAATATATTATTGGTGTGGTGGTGGTGGTAGAAAACATTTATATAGGACAAATACAGGAGGTTATGCGTGAGCTGACCCTGAAGGGGCCAACCCTCACAAACACTAGGTGGAGGTCCCTAGTTCGGGACCCCAGTGGCGTCTGCCGCCGCTCGGGCTCGCCCGACTAAGGCCCGTTGGGCCTTCAGGTCGGAGCAGCCGAGCAGGGTCGCCTCCCAGTCCTCCCGGGTTGGGTTGGGGTGAGGGGGGATAGCCGGATTTGAGGGGCAGGCCCACACCATGTGGTAGATGTCCGAAGACACGACCCCACAGTGCGGGCAGCTGCCAGAGAAAGCAGGGTCGAAGTGTTTTAGAGCTGCCGGGCACAGCAGTGTGTTTGTATAGAGGCGATGTAAGAGCCGCTCATCCGCCTTTGAAAGGCCTTTACATGGGCGGGGGTAAAGGCTGTGGCTAGATTGGTAGTAATTTACGATATCTTTGAATGTATAAGCCGGATTAGGATCAGCGTCCTGGTCGGAGGGGGAGGAGGAGGAAACTTCCCGGAGAGAGAGCGCGCGGGCGGCGGCGTCGGCAGCCTCGTTTCCAGCCAGCCCCTGATGAGCAGGAGCCCAAATAATATATCGGGTAGCGGGGTCCCCAATGTAGGAGCTATTTTGAAGTATTCGGTAGGCTAGATAAGGGGTCCAGCCCTGTTCGACATTCCGACAGGCCCCTCGCGAGTCGGAAATTATATATTTCGAGTCAGAGTGGGAAGCAGCCAATGCTATGGCGACCTCCTCCGCATGAGTTGTGTTGCGGGCCCTGAAGCTAAGACCGTTGACTGTTTTCGCCTCGTGGACGACTGCGGCCGTGTACCACCCCCCATGGTGCGGGCCAGAGGCGTCCACATAAAAAACGCCGGGTTTAGAACCATAATGGCGTGCCAGGGCTTCCGCCCGCGCCAGGCGTCTGCCATCATGGTCTTCGCGTGCCATTTTGGCGGGAAGAGGGCGTACGCGGAGGGCGCATCTCCACGGCGCTGGAATGCGTGCCCGTTCTTCCATAAGTGTCGTATGTTTGATGTGGAGCCGGGCAAGAAGGCGGCGGCCCGACTGCGTCTGCGACAAACGCGTATATTGATTTGTGAGGTGCGCTTCCCTCAATTCCCTGAAGGTGTTCACCATTCCCAGTGCCATGAGGCGCTGGTTTGAGGTAGTCACCGGAACATCGAGGGCCCGCTTATAGATTTTGCGGAGAATGACCTCGAGGGCATCCTCATCTTGCTTCCGCAGGTGGAGATATGGAGTCGAATAAAGGATTCGACTGGTTACGAAGGCGTTTGCCAGCCGCAAGGCATCCTTGCTTCGTAACCCCCCGCGTTTATTGGAAACCCGGCGGACCATGCGGCCCACCTGGCCCCCACCTTGCGGAGTTTAGCCAATGTGGTGTCTGGCTTGCGGTGTTGGTGAATGAAGAGTCCCAGTACTCGGACTTCTTGTGTTTCTGGAATTGGACCTGATTGAAGAGTAAGTTGAATTTTAGTAGTGCATTTTGGAGAGGGGCGGATGTGCACAAATTCCGATTTCTGTGGGGAGCATTGAAGGCCGCAGCGGCTAGCATAGCGGTCTACTATAGTCGCCGCCTGCTGCAGGCTGGCCTCAATGTCTCCAAGTGAGCCCTGTGTAGCCCACAGGGTGATGTCGTCGGCGTACAGAGCATGCTGCACGCCCTCGACAGCACCCAGCTGGACCGGCAGGCGCATCATGGCCAAATTGAATAGCAGGGGAGAAAGCACTGCGCCTTGCGGCGTTCCCCTGGTACCTAGGGGGAAGGGGCCGTGTTCGTTATCCTGAATGCGGATGTAAGATTGGCGGTCTGTGAGGAATTGGCGGATATATTGGAAGGCACGGTGGCCACAGTTGGTTTGACTTAAATGAGTGAGAATAATATCATGCGTTACATTGTCGAAAGCCCCCTTAAGGTCCAGGGCGAGTACGACCCTGTCGTTATGAGGGCACTCGAGGGGGTCAAGGACTTCCCGATGTAGTTGAAGCAAGACATCCTGTGCGGATCTGTGTGGGCGAAATCCGTACATGGTGTCCGCGAAGACATGTTGTGTCTCAAGGTACTCAGACAACCGTTCCGCACCATCGTCTCCATAAGTTTGCCCACACAAGAGGTAAGAGAGATGGGGCGAAGGTTGTCCGTGTTTATTGCTTTGCCGGCCTTTGGTATGAATGTGACCACAGCGGTTTTCCAATCAATGGGGAGTCCAATAAAGTGGTATAAGCTGAGTCGGGAAGGTTAGCTAGTAATTTAACAGTGATTTTCTCCCGGCCAGGTGCAGTACCACGTTTCATTTTGCCCAGGGCTGCCCGTAAGTCGTGGAGCTTAAACGGCTGATCAAGCTCAGTGTTCTCAGAGCCTGCATAAGAGTACGCCTGCCCACGGGTGTCCTGTATGTTGCACAAATATCGGTCCCTGAGTTTGTGCGCGAGTTGTGTAGTATTACCAGAGAAGGTGTGGATTACACGCTGAAGATGTTTTTGTGTTTCTCTACGGGTCTGAGTTGGATCAATGAGGGCGCGAAAGAGGCGCCATGTGTTTCGGCTGGACATTTGACGCGCTGCCGTGTTGCACCTATCCACCCAGTTAGAGTCGGCGAGCTGGGCCGCATACTCAGCCGCTCGCTGGGTGAGCTCGGCAATTCGAGCTTTAAGGTTTCTGTTATGTTTCTGCCGGCGCCATCGGCGGACGAGGGAGTGCCGAGCTTCCCAGAGGTGGAATAGGTGGTTGTCCACATCCGATACCACCTCTGAAAGCTGAATCTGAGTTTCGGTGGAGCGAAGGTGTGAAACCAAATGCTGGGACCATGAGGTGTACCCTTGCTCTGTAATGGATGTTGTGTTGTCGAAATTTTGTCTGAATTTCGTCCAATCTGGGAGACGGGCTTGTGTTGTGGGTTTAGAGAGTGGGCGAGTTCTGATTGTGGTATTGATAATGCAGTGGTCGCTGCCGAGGGTTTCCTCGGTGTTGACCCAGTCTGCATGTTGGATGTTATAAGTAAAGGTGAGGTCCGGACAGGTGTCCCTTGTCACGGAGTTAACAAGTCGGGTTGGGTGGACGGGGTCAGTGTGAAGAGTGAGGCCCAGCGTGGACGCAAGCTCCGCCAACCTGCGCCCTCGCTTTTCTTCACGGTGGTAGCCCCAAAGCCGACTGGGGGCGTTAAAGTCGCCTACAATCAGAAGGGGGTCTCGACCCGCGACTCTCAGCGCTCGGCTGAAGAGGTCTGAAAAAGAAATGTGTTGCAGTTTAGGAGGACAGTATACATTGAGAATGTGAAGTGGTGGGTCCTGCTTGCGGAGAGGGAGGAGAGTCACCATCACATAGGAATATACAATTTGGAGGTCGAGGTCGACAAGATTAGCTGTATAATTTTTGTGGACACAAAGACAAGTCGAGGGGTCTTGTTGGAATGTCGTATAGCTTGTGAGTGTGGCGCCCATCCCTGGCTCTTGGAGGGCTACCACGGCTGGTAAGCATTCAAAAGTTGCGAGGTAAAGACGAAAGTTGGCCCGCTTACAACGAGCACGGAAACGTCTGCAGTTCCACTGTGTTATTGTAAATGGGGAAGCCGAGTTTGAAGGTGGAAAGCGCCTACTTTTAGGGGGCCCCGCCATCATTAGGATTAAATATAAATTTGGAGGGAGCGACTACCTCAGAGCCAGCACCCAAAGGCTGGGCATGGAGCTCAGTCCCCGGGTGAGGGGCAGCTTCCTCGGAGTCCGAGTCTATGACTCGACGGCTTGTTTTGGGAAGTCGAGAGGACACAACCCGAAGGGGTCCCGATCGTCGGAGAAGGCGGGCATTTTCACTGACATGTTTTGAAATCATAGCCGGAACAGTCTCCATGACCTTGGTCAGGACCTGCTCCATTGCTGCACTGATCATTGAGGTAAGTTTCATAGTCAGGCGGGCCTCCATCTCAGCAAGGACCGCCGGGAAGGCTGGTGATGATGCCACCGGCTCGCTCTCCATGTTCTCCGGGCTAGGAGGGCAGGGAGGATTAGAAGCCAATCTGCTTTCTAAAGCTTGAATTTTGGTAAGCAGCATCTCATTTTGGGCCCGGATTGCTGCCATCTGTTTTTGGAGCTCGATATCAACGTGAGAATGGGAGGGAGGGGGAGGAGAGGAGGCAACCCCACCCATGCCACTCACCTGTTTGTCATTTTTCACGGCACGGGCCCAAGCGTCAGCTGTGCCATCCGTCTTGTTAGTATGGGCTTTGTGGCCGTTTCCCCCATTCGGTGGTGGCGGAGGCGTCTGTCCCTTGGCGCCACCTCCGTCAGGGGACTCTTGCTGCTTTTTCGCTGTGATGTTGGTCTGACGTTTTGCGATGTCTTTGGTTGTGGCGCCGGAGTGTTTTGCCTTCCCGTCAGAATGCCGTGTTGCTGCAGGCCCCGAGCGCTTGGCCGTAGAGGGCGAGCGGAATTTCCTCGAGCACTCAGGAGAGTTTGTTGGGTGCCCGAACCCACATGTCGCACATTTCGGCTGACAGTCGTGAGGAGCCCGCACCCCCTCCACTGCCGGCACTTTTTGGCCACACAGGCCGCAGTTTTCACCATTCGGGTTGGGACATGTGTCCGCCCGGTGTCCAACTGTACCGCACTTCACACATGCCGGAATTGTTCTTTTGTATGCCCGGACCAGGGCAATTTCTGAATTGTAATGCACATACCGAGGCACAGTCTTCCCGGCGAAGGTGAGCTGGGCCGCGTTGGAGGTGCCGTATTTTCGGATGTCGACGATCTCTCCGGCTCGCCATTGAATTTTTTGTTGCAGGGACGCAGTGGTCTCGCAGCTCGCTACTGTGATGACACCTTTAGAAACATTGTCGGTTTGCTTAAGATGACCCCGCATGGCAATGGCGCCTTTCGGAGAGGCAAGTTGAAATTCGCCAATGAGGCGATCTGCCACGTCGGCAACCGGGGTGCCCGTGACAACGAGATTTTGCTCCCATGAAGGAAGCAGAGTGAGAGTAGCTGCTGCCGACTCACCCAGTAGGGCCTTGAAAGCTTCTCCCAACTGACCGCATTGATACAAATCCCGGAGGGCCACCGGTGTGCTGGGTTTGAGGACGACTTGATAGTCATCCGGATGGAATCTTGGAAGTGGTCTGGGCTTCCACTTCGGTGTCGGCTTATGAGCTGAACCGCCTTGGGACGCATCCTAGCGCTGGACGCCATTTTGCTGATTTGAGAGCGCTGACTTCGCTGACGCGGCGGAGGACGCTATCTTGGCTCGTCGCTGGGAGCGGCGTTCCACAAGCTTGAACAGATTTTCATGCCGGAGAGCTGATCCCGGCGGAAGCTCTTCGGTTGGGGCAACCGGGACCGTGGACCAGGCCATGGTCTCGGGATCGTAGCCTCGCTGAGCTTGCAGAGCGGCCATATTCTCCGGAAGGGCTCCTCGGCTCGGAGACGGCGTCAGCCGCCGGGCGGAGGAGGCAGCCGCGGCAGCGCGGCCTGGGCCAGACGCTTTTCGGCGAATTTCAGCCCCGCTTGGGTCGGCGGGTCGCAGTTCGCGGCGAGAGGCACCGGAGCCGACGGAAAACACGTCAGCCCTAGGTGCGCGCTCGAGGTGAACTCCTTGGTGTGCCCAGCGTATGCGTGCGAAAGAAGTGTGCTAGCCGCTTCCTTGAAGCGTTTGAACAAGAGGCCTCTGTCGGAGGAACTGCTGCTGACCGCTTGGCAGGACAAGAGGAAAGGTGTCCAGGCAGTGCGTGCTCTTCGCCGTTTTTTTGTGCGCCCGCGGAATTCATTCGCGCCTGTAAAGCAAGCCACTGTGCCTGTAGATATGTATCTCATATGCCTTCTCCCACATCGTCACCCATCGTGAGCTTCTTTCTTCTCTCCTTCCCCTTCCCCAGTGCAGAGTAGCAGGCCAGATTTGAATTATTCCGGCCAACCGCTCTGCCTTTTCCTTTCAATAAATCCATCTGTCTTCATAGGGGTTGGTTAAATCGGGGCTTTATATGTGGGCTGAGGACGAAGAAAAAGAGAAGAAGAACGCTCGGTCACCCGCAGGAAATATTTGGTTCAGCAGCGTTGAACCCTTGTAATTTTTTAATTGGTTCATAGGAAAGGAAAGGTGCCGTATCATGCCACACTTGTCACGCGCCGTAAGGGAAGGAAAGGTATGATTGAAAGTGGAAAGAACGGTGCAACCACGGTGGAATTCGGTGCCACAGTGAAATCGGTGCATCGCGGCCAGTCAACCTTTCGCTTCAAAACCATGAAGGTACTTGTCCATGCAAGCCGAAGTTTGACCGCGTGAAGCATCTGCATGAACAGCCGCACCACTCCGATGGCAGAAACGAATTGTCGCACTGCTCTACTTCGTTGCGGCTAATAGCAGCGAAGCTAAGCGAATACAGCCGTCTGTACTGCTGTTAAAGAACCCCAGGTGGTCGAAATTTCCGTAGTCCTCCACTACGGCGTCTCTCATAGCCTTAGTCGCTTTGGGACGTTAAACCCCACAAAACCCCACAAACCAACCAACTAACCGTCTGTACTGCTGGCCTATGTCCGGAGCGTTTTGACCTGAGAGAGCAATAAGCTTAGGCTAACTGATTTGCTTCGCCACTTCTTATACGTGAATTTTCCCCACCTTTTTACAAATGTGCTCATTTCGATAAAAATTACATGCAATGGGAGAAAAACAAAACAGCTTGTTTAGTAGTCTAACAACTGTAACTGATTACATGGAGGAAAGAAAAGAAATCACAACTTAATTTAGCAACTGCATGCGTTTTTATACATGACATTTGATGCAAGTGAAGTATTCTGCGGTATTGCTGATTTTCTCGTTGTGGTGACGTTGTATTGCAAGTCAGCGAGATGGTTGCCTCCTCGCGTCTAAACCGCGACGACTAGCTTCGCATGGCCGTCGACAAGTGGCGTCGGTGGGCGGTGAGCCGTGTGCCTTCCGAGGTCCACGATTTCGAGTGGCGCCGGCGATGGGGCGTGTTACCCACGCGACAACGCCAGGTCATGTGGCATGTCGTGCCGAATGACTAATTCCCAAACTGCGGCCGCACGGAAAACATGAGGCACTCGTTCTTTGAATGCCCAGTCGCGCTGGTCATGTGGCGCTTAGTGAGAAGGATGTTCTCCGTGCACGGTGGCCCTGGCGCCAGGCCACCACGCGGATGTTTTGCGCGGCTAATAGTCACCTGTGTATATTTTGTGTTGTGGAAGAGGCGTTGTCTTGCTGAAGTCCGTAGACAACCAGCCAGGGCCATGTACCCAGCGCTGCAGCGACTGCGTCTTCTATTGTGGAAGTATCTCTCTGATCAACTGGACAGAGATGGAGAGGCGCGGTTTCTGCAGCGCTGGCACACCCGTTTCTTCGTCGTTCGAGACGGCAGGCTTGTTATACCAGCTTTGCCATACTACCCCCCCCCCCTTTGTTACGTACCTCGAATCATGAGGATGTGTATTACCATATAAGATTTAATCACCTGTCATTAAGATTCTTATTGTAATTCGTTTTGAGCTTGCGTTCTGTAGGTATTGATCAACACGGAATAACTAATTATATGTGATTGTTGCTAGTATCGCACCTTTCGTTGTCCTCCCATGTATGTACTATGCGTGTGTGCGTATATACAAGTACCTATGTGTGTGTAAGACAATAAATTCCCTCTACTCTTGAGACGCTGCGCGAGCGTTATCACCGCCTCTCTTTCCGCGGTACCATGAAACGTGCCGCTTGTGGATGCCGCGGACCTCGGACACGCTCGAGCCGTTGGCCAGCGCAGTAACAGGCGAACTCGCGTGGAGAGCGTCACGCTTGCCGACGGTACGACGTCTTCGGAACCCGCGGACATTCACAACTCGTTTAGCGAGCATTTAGCGGCCCGCTTTTCGTCGAAAGGCCTCGACCAGTAGGAGCACTTTCAAGAAGCTGTCGGCTCCTTCTGTGGGCCTCTTCCTCAACTTCCAGAAGACGCATGTTCGGCACTTAAGGAGCCGGCAACTTTGGAGGAGGTGCGCTGTGCCTTAGGCGCAATGAACCAGTCGTGCTCCCAGTCCTGACGGACTATATAGTAACCGATTTGTAATCCACACTCTCTGACATCCTTATTCGTTATTAATATAAACAGCGCGAACACGAAGACAAAGGACAAGATAAAAGAAAGCCACAGTACAAGCGCTGACTCACAACTATGCCTAAGCCCTTTACTCCAAGGCCCAGAAAAAACAAACATGAAGAAAACGAAACAATCACGTGAAACAACCCCTGGGTTCACCTGCTGCATAAAAAGTCACTTAAAAAAGATACCTCTTTGATTGAAAGAGCAAGAGAAGTCTTGCTGACACTCTTATTGTCCATTGAAATAAAATATGATTCCACTATCTCTCTCGTCACCCTCTCTTTGTGGCGATACAAAATCCTAACCTTGTCAAACTTAGGAGTGCACTTCTTCTTCTCCTTCTTCATTATTTCAGATGAATGGCAATATGATGCCAGAAACGTTTTGTCCTTTCCACTTTCCAAGTTGTTCCGGTGTTCCTGTAGTCTCTTATTAATACATCGTCCTGCTTGTCCTATATAACTGGCTCCACAAGAGAGTGGAAGCCTGTACACAACACCTGTCTTGCATCCAACATATGTGTTTCTATGTTTCACCCCATATTCTTGCTTCTTCGCTTCTCCTTCCCTTCGAATAGCCGGGCAGATCCTCCTCATCTTGAGCGGGGCGGTCAATGCGACGTCAACACCATACCTCTTGCCTACATTTTTGGGGCCATGTGAAATTCTGCGCACATACGGTACCGCCGTATGTGCGCAATTGATGTGCACGCGGAGTAACATCAAAATGCAATTGATGTGACTCCCGTGATTCTCGTTCCGGTCGGTGGCGGTATGATAAAAAACAAAACTTCAAAAATAATTCAACAGGAACTGAGATTTTCCTCAGCCCACTATTTGCATATCTCTGAAGTGCGCCCGTTTGGTCGTCGAGGGCGCATTGTTTGCAAGTCCTAGAACACGCAGCTACAAAACGAAATTTAACAATGAAGATGACGCATGTGCTTTATGTGGTAAATCCAGTGAAACAATTGACCATTTTATACTCGAATGTAATGGTATCCATCCGGAAGTCGATGCAGGCGCAGTCAATCTTCCTGAAGCTCTGGGGTTTAGAGATACCAGTGGTCGGGTGATTAATCCGGCGGTGGAAGCTAGCAAAAAAACGACTGGAAGATTGGTGGCTTAAAAGCAGAAAAGTGACATAAAGTTAGTAATGTATAAACAAAAATTCAATAAATAGAATGACGGTATAGTTAACCAATACAAAACAATAATTAAGAGATAGGGAGAAAAATCAGCATGATAGCAACTACTACCAACCCGTTTCAAAGGGGACGCTCCTGTCTTCTATCCATCATCCATCTCAGACATCGCTTGAGCGGCAGATATAACTTCCGTGCGATATTTTCCACTCAATGCCGGTGAAGGAATTCGTTCCCGGATAGCTTGCATGCGTCACAGGTGTTGTGCGGGGTGTCGACCCAGCATCTTCCCCGCGGGAAATTTTAGAAGAATTTTAGGATGCAGGAGCTGGGGTGCTTAAGGAAGATGAACGACTGGTGAGTTGCTACTGAGTCAGTAATAGCCAGTTTTACTGGCTTCTCCTGTCCTGATGAACTAAATTATTTGACCCATTGTATACCACGTGGACCCTCTGCATCTGCATCCTCTGCAATACACGAACATCTGGCGGCAAAGCGTGTAATTACCCTCGGACGCGCTACCATGTGCACAAAACCATTCAGTTTACGAGGAAAAATAGTGCACTAGAAGTAAACTATAGTAGAACTTCACCTCATAACAGCCTCACTGTTGTCTAAGCAGTAATAAGCATGCATTCGGCTGATGTTGTTGACTGCCGAAAATTTAGTGAGGAAAGAATCCAGCTAAGATGGACCAAGATTTAAAAAATAATAATAAGCGTTCCTCCAAATTGCAATCATGCGAGCGTTGCTATAGCAGTCATACGTAAAGTGCCCAGTAGTATTTTTTTTATTCCGCCTGCTTGAATAGTAAGTCGACATGAAGTAATTATAGCTTTAAATATCGCTCTAAACACTCAGGTGTCAATAAGTAAGTTGCCGAGCGCTACGAGAATAATCCGACCCAGGTGTTTTCGACGTGGTAGCCTTAGAGTAGCGCTCTATATTCGGCGAAAATGAAGGCCCGCGCTATTAAAAAAAAAATACTAAAAAAAAGAAAAAGAAAGAAAAAAAAAACAGAAAACAAAACGACGTGAAATCCGGCTCGGTGCGTTCGTATATGCGCCACGGTTGAAGCGCTCTCATCCGCAACTTGGTAAAACGCTCCGAATTCGTCCCTTTTTCGAGTTCGTTCCTTTTTCGAATTCGTCCCCCCTTCGAATTCCTAACAGCGCACTGACCAAAAAAAATCCAATCCGTACAACAGCTGAACAAGACGCATACGAAGCCTTGAGTGCGCTAAAGTGCTGCATCGCCATTTTTTCTTGCATGTAGTATGTAGAAACGTTATGATGCATACCAAGCTCTTGGAGAATCCATTTACGGGTGGAGGGGCGAGCCTCGGTCATTTCTTCAATCGTGTTGTAGAGGCCCATAGCGCTAGGAGTGTCTCCTCTCCGTTGATACGCATCTTTTGTACGGCCTTCGAATTAGGCGGTTGATTTTGTCTCGGCCGGTGACGTAGGATGTTCTATAGGCGGCCATGTAGTTTATGAAGCTGAGAAGGACGAAGGTTTAGACACTGTCGCGAGACTATAATGTCCCGCAATATATAAACGCCGTTTGCGTTTCCGTACAGACTGAACAGATTTAATCCCCGTAATACTATATGTCTCTAATCACTCTGCGTATAACCAAGCACGTCCGTAAGAAAAATTTATGCGCTTCAGTTTACATTTACATAAAAGTTCCAGTTTCGAAGCGCGAACCGTGCATTGGCCGACTCACAGAACGAATTACCTTCAGCTTTTCCCGTACATTTGCGGAATTTTTCATACGTGCGGGCCGCGGAGACTGCTGGGGCTCCCGGCTGCCTGATTCACTATCCCTACTCCAATTGTTATTAGTAAAACCTTCATTAATCACTAAATGAGTCTTCGAAAAAAAACAAATTCTTAAAGGCCTATGGCGCGATGACATATTGTCACGTATAGTGTGACAAGCCCGTTGGCGACAAATGTGGAGGCTTGAAATTCACTGGAATAAACTTTTTATTGGGCTGACTTGCGCCCGCAAAAGAACCAAGTGATTGGGCGGCGGCGATAACAGCAAACGTGCTCCCTGGTAGTCGAACAAAAAAGGCAGTTTAACTTGTCAGCGCTCAATTTAAAGGCGTCGAAGAAAGATCTAGATAAAACCGCGAACGGTGACTAGCATGCCCTGGAACATTCTAGAAGCACACGTGCGTGGTCGGAATCTTTCGAGATTCATCTCGAATCATCTGCCGCAACAAAAAAAAATGATAAAGCCGCGTCTTGCGACAACGAACATGAACAATCAAAGAATACAGAAACGATCCGGGCGTTTGAATTAGGGTGATAAGGCCGCATGCTGGCGGTTGCCGAAAAATAACACATAGACATTTGAATGGTTCGCGGCAATATGGGAATTTTTTCTGCGAACAAAGCAACAGCGCATTACGCGAGGAAATCTTCAATGAAAGGCGACGTCTGCTGATGACAGTGGCTGCGGCGCCAACTGATTGCTTTATTCTGCTGTGTCATGCATCACTATTGTTCCGTCGCTCTAAAGAAAATTAAATATTAGACAAGCATGCTGCTGAATGACTACTGGTTTGGTTTGTGGGGATTAACATCCCAAAGCGACTCTGGCAATGAGAGACGCCGTAGTGGAGGACTCCGGAAATTTCGACCTTCTGGGGTTCTTTAACGTGCACTGACATGCACAGCACACTGGCGCCTTGCTTTTCGCCTCCATCGAAAAGCGGCCGCCGAGGCCGGGATTCGACCCCGCGTCCTTGGGAACAGTAGCCGAGCGCCGTAACCACTGCGCCACCCCGGCGGGGCTGACAATAACTACTGTTTTCCTTGTACATTAAGGGGAAACTGCACTGGTTGTAGATTTTGACGAGTTTCGAGGAATCGAATGATTACAGCTTCCAGGTTAAGCATGCGAAATATATTCGCACTAGCATTTAAAACAAGGGCGGAAATAGCGATTTAAACCGCTTCGGCTATCGGGATTCTCCGCACTACACAGCGACGCGTGGGGGGCACATGATGACGTCATTGACGGTACAGGTATGTTTCCCGTATAGAACGGCTTGGTTGGAAGAAGTAAAAACAAGGCTACCAGAATTGAAGGCCTAGAAACATTGTTTGGTGGTGTCAGAAAAGGTACCGCAGGATGTGGGCGAAGGTAACGAAAAGAAATATTACCGTCCGTGACGTCATCATCGAGCTTCTACGCGGTCCTTCAGTGCTGGGAGGAGAAGCTCGAATTTTAATCGTTGATTACTTCATCAGTTTTAATAATAGCACAGAAACACTTTACAATCATTACCGACAGCTTATGAAGATTCAAATTCTTGAATATCGCAGAATTCTCGAAGAGTGACGCAGCTGTGCTTTAAGCTACAAGGCAAAAGAGTGAATACGACGCGGTTTAATAAGTCAGCCAATTCTAATTAAACGCCGTATAGCGGAATTAGGGTTTCCGTTAAGCTTCCTCTTCCACGGAGAATGTGTGGTATAACCACTCCTACCACCCGCATTCACTAGTTTTCAAAGCCTACGCATAAATTTTAGGGTTCCCGCGCCTTCCAGCAAAGAAGCTGCAGATAAAACAGGTTACCAACAAAACATGTCATTTTACCACAGGAGACAAGCAAAATTTTGCTTACAGCTTGCAAAGACCGCGGACTCCAAGACCGAAGGCTAGCGCCGAAATAAAGAAGAATGGGGTAGGGGCACACGATGATAGCCCCAATGATGATGGCTGCATCACGTGTTATGCTGTGCCAATGGTGCTTATTGAAGGTGGAGACAGACGCCACCACCCCTTTTTTGCCGATGAGTTTCGGTTTGAAGACGGGTTCGGAGGTGAATTAATTTATTGTGTTTAGAACAAGCAACTTTACTTTTCGTCTCGCACACCCTCCCTCCTCCCAGTTTCGCTCTCGTTCAATACAATGCGAATTATTTAAAATGTAATTAAAATAGATCTATTAATTTGCACTCAGTGAGCATTCACGTGCGTTTGAAGGTTTTTCTTTTTTTCCTTTTGAAGCTTTTGAAGCTAGGTGTGAATTTCGAAATACCTAACGTGAGCCATCGTTTGGGTTAAATTTGGTAGATGTAAAAACAGAACACTCGGTATACGTTAGCACTCTGCTCTTTGTTTCGCGACTTTGAGTGAGTAGGTAATTTTCCAGAGAGTCTATGTATTGCACAGATTGCCGTGTTGTGCGCCTGAATTATGCTTTGTGGTATTTTAATGGTCCTGGAGCAGTATATATTTTTGCCCTCAAGGTTCTCGGAACAGCAGGCGCTGCCACTAATATATCCGTTAACGTGTGGGCCTATTGGCAAGGATTGTAATCTACTCGGTTATCAACCAGAATTAATCTCAATCATCGAAATTTGGTTTGTTTATTTTAATGGGTTTAATGTCCCAAAGCGATTCGAACTATGAGGGACGCCGTAGTGGAGGGCTCCGGAAATTTCCACCGCCTGGGGTTCTTCGAGGCGCACTCACATCGCACCGCACACAGGCGCGCCTTGCTTTTCGCCTTCATCGCAAAGCGGTCGTCGCAAGCGGGATTCGATCCCGCATCCTTGGGCATAGGAGACGAGCGCCCTAACCGCTTCTTCACCGCGGTGGTGCTTTTGTTGGTTGGTTGGTTTGTGGTGTTTAACGTCCCAAAGCGACTCAGGCTATGAGAAACGCCGTAGTGGAGGACTCTAGAAATTTCGACCACTTGGGGTTCTTTAACGTGCACTGACATCGCACAGCACACGGGCGCCGTGCTTTTCGCCTCCATCGAAAAGCGGCCGCCGAGGCCGGGATTCGATCCCGCATCCTTGGGAACAGTGGTCGAGCGCCGTAACCACTGCGCCACCCCGGCGGGGTACTGTGAAAGCTAACAGTTGTAGTAGTAACCGAAGCGGCGTAGGCGCACATATCTGCAGGCCGATGTAAATCAATGAGTAGTAGGCAATTGGTGCGCGCTGGAAATTTTGTAAAGTGCACTACACTGTTCGGTTAAGCTATCCCAAATTGAAAAATGTGCTCAATAGCGAAATATCTCCGTCAAGCCTCCCCCCATTTGCTTTCTCCAGCAAGCCCTTCGCGCCATCCTTGCTTACGTTTGACAGCCGCAGACATCAAAGTGCGGTCAGTCGACATCATATCGTCACATGGTAGTGACAAGGCCGTAGGCAACAATCAAAGACGCTGGCATTTCACTGAAATATACATTTTATTAGGCTGTCTTGCGCCCACAAAATAACGAAGCAATTCGGTGCCGGCGATACCAGAAAACGTGCTCGCCGGCTGTTGAAGTACGAAGTAGCACATCTTTCCTTTGTAGCTGTATGGCATGCGCTTGGGTGGATGTTTAGTAATTACTTGCTTATTACAAATCTACTCCACCTTTGGGGATGCCCCTAATATCCGACCAGCACGAATGTCCTTTGCACTCATCTGCGCTAGATTTAGAGTCGTCGCAGAAACATCTAGATACAGACGCAAAAGGTGACTAGAACAACTATAGAACGTTGTGGTAACATGGGACAGGCTGGGATCATTAGGGACCGCTACATGTCCGAGCATCTTGCGAGGCATAGAAAAGCTACGTCTCGGCGACACTGAGCGTAAATAAAAAAGAAATATTCTCAAGATCTTTATGTGCTGCCCACTCAAAGTGATAAGGCCTCACGCAAGCGGCTGCCAGCAGCAACCAATAAAGATGAAAAGGTTCGTATGCCTCCCTGGTTTCGGTTCCTCGCACCTTGACATCACTCGGTGCTGATGCTGAGCGGCGTCCTACACAACATTCAAGATCGTGTTAAATTATGTTCTACTTAATGCTTGCGATTAGAACTCAGGCGTATTCTTGCGCCACGAAACCGAAAAAATTAATGCGCAAAAAGTCGAGGACTCGTAGACAGCTTAAACATCTTGTGTCTGAGCCCTTTTAGCTTGCATGCGACTGCCGCAGGCAAGAACGATGAACGTGCGCACTGCATGAGACAAGCACGGCGAAGTGGAACGCGTATCAGAAGCAAGATCTTCATATTGCTTAGTCGCGCCACGCAAGAAACAGACAAAAAAAAAAAATTACCGATGATTACGTTACTTCCTAATGCGAAATTTGAGCGCAGCAAATAAGCTGTTTCACCTTTTCGATAGATTGAGGCAAAGAAATCGAGCAACACATGTATGCGCTATCACAGAATTTTTTTTTTTTTTTTCACACGTATTCCTTTAACAAAGACTCCCTTCTCGGCGGCGGCGATGAGCTTCTGCTTCAGCCTCGCTTACACCTGGTTGCTCTCGACGGTGGCGATGAGCCTCCGCTTCGGCGGTGCGAACGGCAGGGTCTTCTCGACGGCGGCGATGAGCTTCTGCTTCAGCCTCGCTTACTGCTCTGGATTCTGGCGGCGACGGCGCTGGGCCTCTGCTCTGGCAGCTCGTTTAGCAGCAGCAGCAGCAGACGGAGGACTTCCACCGGTCGTCTCGCTCATGGCTCAGAAAGAACTGGCAGATAATTTCGCAGTGGCGAACGGCAGCGGCAATTTCGGCTCGGGCGGTGCACATATACAGATCCGCCGCCACCGATCTGGCTCTCTGATTGCCACCGCACAGGGGTTGCATTGGAGGAGGAGCGAAGAAAGGAATTAAGTTCGAGCCGGCGCTTTGACAACCGGAGACTCGCAGGAAGAGGGGGGAGGGGGGCGGCGTGTACACCCAGCGGCAAACGATGGGGGCAGAAGCGCGCGCAGCAAGCGGACAACGCGATAAAGGGAGGAGGGAAGAGATAGCAGCGACTGACTGATGCTGCTGACGCCGATAGTGAGTCAACCCCAGCTGCGGAGTTGGTTTCAGGGACAACGCCGCCGATGCCGACGCAAACAATATGATACCCTCGCTTCCGCAGCGCCAAGAACCAGGTCTAGCCGTGGGAAGGTGGTCACGTATTCGTCGACGTGCCGGGGCCTACGTGAAATAACCGGCGCGTCGGCAACTGCAGAGCACCCTATCCGCCACACAAGAACGGGGGGGGGACCCTCCCCTCCTCTTTCTGCATGGCGGCGACGGTGTTCTATGCAGTCACGTTATCTTGACTCTCTAGCGGCGTCAGCGGCATCCAGCGGTATCAGTCGGTCGCTGCTAGCGCTGGGGGGATGAAAGGGGGGCGGAGCTGGTTACGAGGCCGACGCCGACGCCGACGCGAAACCCAGGAACGGACGCCAAAGAGCTGCGCTCTAAAAAAAGCACCGTCAGGCCCTTGGAAACGAAACAAGACTGCGGCCGTCTGTTCACGGTAGCAGCGGCGTAGCGGCGTGCACTGTCACTGTAGCGGCCAGCGCCAATGTCGGCCGCTGATAACGCAGAAAAGACAGACACTCTTAAAAAACATGACCTGTCTGAATATGTCTGCGACAGCAGGACGCATGCGCAAGTGGTCGAGTTTAGTGGGCGAAGAGACAGCATTCCCACTCAGAAGCTGCGCTGATCGTTGCGTTGGTGGACGAAGAGCCGGGAGAGCTGATATCGTCGTGCCAACGGCAGCGCGTCAGGAGTAGGCAGCTACTGCGCACTTGGAGACGAGGTGAACTGATGTTCAGGTATAATTATTTCCTGTGCGTGTGTATGCAGCGCCAGCGCCTGCGGAGGTTTTCGAATTGCCGGAGAGGCTAGCAAACTACGCTGCACTGTTTTCGCAGCAGTTGGTTCGATTGAGTTCAAAGCTGAAGTATTTTTCTTCTTTTCTTCCCTGTTGGATACCGCTGCCCTGAAAACAACAACACGCTATGAGAGGACTTTGCCCTGCCGGTTGAATTGACTGGACAGTGGCTATGGAAGTTTCCGACCGGTGACTGCTTCTGTACCGTTGTGGTGGTGGTATGCCGAACTTTGTAGTGTAGTACCTAACGTTGTGGTGCACCTAACTTTGTGGCCGTGCTCCCGAGTCGCCTTCACGACTTTACACCCATGACTGAGGGACGGACCTGACCTGCGGCTATCGAGGAATATCTACTAGCCAGGCTCGTCGGCATCGAAGGTGAGCCTTGCGGCGAGGGTGACTTGTGTTCGTGGAAACCTCTTTTCGGCTATTGGTGCAAATTTTGCTCAATTTACGCGAGCATTGTATAAAAGTCAACGAGTAACAACACGCAGAGGTTTCCTAGACCATCGCCATCGGGATTCTTTTCTCCGTGACGGAAGCGCGGTGAGCAAGCATACTTATGCTTAGCTGGCACTGTAGGCAGGAAGGTGTAGGTATTGAGCCAGCTAGCAAAATGGGACCTGCAATGACTTTGGGATCATTATAAAAGTGTGAAATTTTGTTAAAGCTGAGCTGAACTAGCTTATTCTCTCTGTGCACGACTCCCCGAATGACGTCCTCAGGTGCACCGCATGTGTGTTGACTTTGCAACTGCATGCCTCCTGTCTTCAAGACCGTCGTTGTATCTGATGAGGGTTAGGGCCCCCACCTCTTCTTCTACTTCATAGATGGCTTTCGCTATTACCACCAATGCGTATTGGCTTAGCTGTGAACCCTGCTTGGACTTCATGATGAATTTGATCTCGCTCTTCGGTAGAGGTGGATTTATTGTTTTTTTTTTCTTTTCCTCAGCCTTCCTGCTGTCTTCTCGGTCCCCATCCACAGTGGGACCTTTTCCAAGCTGTCACCCCTCTTGCTTCTCCGGTTGTCAGCTTATTCATTCTGGCCTTTTGGATTTTTTCTTTTGTATTCTTTTACTCGTTCGTCATGCGTAACGGGTATTCGGTGCCAACGCCTCGATTGCATAGAACTTCGTCTTTTCATATTGGGCCGTGTCCTTGCTCCCTGCCATTTGCGGAAGTTGTCAGACTCGTCACAGTCTCCGCCCTAGTTTGATCCCGCTTGGATAGTGTCTCCACACCCGTTAGGACTTGCGAGCCATTTGTCAGTCGGTTTGGCCTCGGCCTGGCAGCCGATGTCCGCGTTCATGGTCCTTCATGGCTTTTATGGCCGCCCTTTGGTCTACCCATTTCGCAGCGCCATGGTCGCTCCGGAAATTTCCAACTCGATAATAAGTCGGAGAATTGGCCTACCGTTGAGATTGTATAGTATCCAGGTGTGTCGGTCATTCAATTGTTCATAAAACTTGCCAAAATTTCGAGAGACGACGTTCCATGCCGTTAACGTTATGGAACACTCTCAAGTATCCTGTCTAAATGGGAGAACTAATCGAGTTCCTCTTAAATTGACATCGTTGTCGGTTACCGTCAACTCTTGAAGAATCTGGGCAAAGGCTTCAGAGTAGGTGCTTGCCATATTTTTGTCTGATTTCTTCTTGTCTTCCTCCTGGACGGGCCTTTGTAGCTGCTGCATGAGCGCGTCATCCTCGCAGGCCTTTTCCACTTCAGTCATTGTCATGACTTTGTGCGCAGCTCTGAAAAGAGTGCATACGCTTGAGTGGCTTTACCAGGTATGTTTTTTTGGGCTAGTATCTTTGACATGTCTTGGCAAATAGGCTGCCAAGATGTATTTTCCTGGTTTGAGCTCCACTTTGTAGGTAGTCTGGCTGGTAGTTTTTCACTGGTGTTTTGGAGGGTGGAGACGAACGTTTTGCGGTCCGTCTTAAATGTAAAAGCTCCTTCAGCCGGGTACAGTAAAAAAAAATGCTCTGGCGCCAATACCATGGCCAGAATGTATTTATAAATTTGAGGATAGCATCTTTCTGTAGGAGTCAACGCTCTGCTGTATAACATGACAGGATACTAAGTTGTTTTACTCTTTTGAATCAGCACTGCACAAGTTCCTCTGGCTCTGCATCTGTGATGAGGCAGGCTTCTTTGTCGCAGTAGTTGAGAGAATGTCTGGCAGCCAAGGTTTGCTTGACATTATTCAAATCCCCATTTTCTTTGCTGGTTCATTGAAATGTATTCTTTCTTCGAGTGAGGTCCCGAAGTGGTTCCATGATGTGATCCAACCGTGGGATGAAAAGGCCACAGTACTTCACCAGCCCCCAAGCTTCGAATTTCTGAGGGATTCTTTGAGTCTGTGATGCGCTTGACCGCTTCCACCTAGTCAAGGCCTGGTGTTGATGCCTCACACGAAGAGTGTTTGGTTTCGTTTGTGTGGTTTAACGTCCCAAAGCGACTAAGGCTATGAGAGACGCCGTGGTGGAGGACTGATATCGCACAGCACACGGGCACCTTGCTTTTCGCCTCCATCGAAAAGCGGCCGAAGAATGTGTGTTCGAAGCACTTCACTCTAGTTGTCGCGATCGCCTACTTGTTCAAGGTCAGTCCGGCTTCTTTCAATGATTTTAGCACAAGTGCTCTTCGAGATAACGTCCGGACACTGAAATATTATCGCTTATATCGATGATTTCCTCTTCGTCGGGGGATCTGTCGGGTGGCGTCTTCGAAAAATTCTGCACCTGCGTTTACTCCAAAGGAAACTGTCATATCTTCTCAGTCTGCAGTGAGTTCCGATGCTGTTATCTGTCGCGATGTCTCGTGAAGCTCTATAGCTGATGGTTGGCCTCATTGGAATGGGACCTTGAGAGACGCTTTGCATCATAGATGATACTGAGGTCGTCTTCCCTCAGCGTGACACGTCGTTCTCGTTTTATGGCAACGTTTGTCTCCAGCATGTCCACGCGTACATCCTAACTGCACTTGTATCAGTTTGTTTTGGGACTAGCACTATTGGAGAAACTGACGTGGTTGGGCCGGTTACTGCTTCGATTACGTCGAGTTGTTCTAGCCTAGACCTCTTTCTCCACTCCCTTTCGCAATTTGAAATGGATTTTCCTGTGTATGCGGGTAACTGGTCTCAAGTCTGCCTGATTTGGAGCTTTAATGCAAGTCTTCAGTTTTTCCGTCCCCTTGAATAGGTATGAAAATTCTTTCTTATGGTCCACACGAGAGTTGACAACTCCGTTTAAGATTTGTATGAGACGGGTACTATTGAGTTTCGTAGCTCACTGCTTGCTCTCTTTGGATAACATAAAGGTTTGTTTCAACCTGCTTCTCTCTAGCTTTCATATTTACTCTGAAGACTTCAAACACCGTAAGGGCTACACTCACTCCGTATGGCACAAGTTATATGCTCGTTTCTGGCAAGGGTACTTCAAGGAGATCCCTCCAAGCCTTTTCTCCAGTCATGTCGACTCCGGCTCCCGAGTCTGGGCAGCATTCCTTGACTCCATCGAGTCCTGTATGGTACTGTAGTAGGAAACTTGCACCTCATCATCTGGAGCTCTTTTGTCAGATTTCCTGTCTGCTCCAGTTTTTGGAGTTCGCTCTAAAACCTCTGCGATATACAACTTAGCACTACTGTTTTTCTCGCTGTGTTGGTAGGCGGATCCCCATGCCGGACATTTATATTTTGCTCCAGTATGTGAGCCCTGCCTTCTACGTCACGACCATGCTTTGTTCTGTGCGTTTTTGTTTTTTGTTCTGCTGGCGATTGTGCTAGCTTCTTCTTATTTGGGACTACCTTGCTTATGCCGCTGCTGGTGTATGTTTCTCTGTATCGGTAGCTTTACTTTTAGTATTCTCTAGGCTGTGTTCCTCGCTAAGCAAAGCGGTTCAGTGTGAGTGTCGATCCTACTCTCGAAGCGTTATTCTTCCTAATCTCGATCACGTGATGTCTTCTCCAATTCCCGATAGAATTTATACGTCCTGGTCAACGAAACAGCACGTGACTGCCTGCTGTCCCATACGTATACGTGAAGCTGATCGATTGTTTCATTTACCTCCTGCTTCACTTAGTGAAACACGAGACGCTCGAAGACTTTGTTCTTCTCCGGTGAAAAATGGTCGTTTAGTCTGGACGGCGGTTTCGTACGAAAGACCCGTGCCATAGGGCGTCAGAAAGACGTAGAACATCTCTCCTTCTGTTGTAATCTTCGATTGACAGCAATGGAATGATCTTCGAATCTCGAATGGCATCGCTTCCAACGCTGGGACAGTGACGCGCAGATTCCACGTGCGGATCAAAAGCAGTAATGCACCATGCTTATGTTGCTTTGACCTGAGAAGCAGGAGCTTCTTTGTTCCCTTCCCTCTCGGATGCGTCACAACGCCGAGTCTGTCTTCTTTAAGTGTGGTGCCGTCGCTCTGCTGCGTCTTTATTGGTTCACTTTGGGCATCCCATCCTCGTACCAATTTGCGTCGTCTTCAGGGTTAATCCAGAACGGCTATATACGCTCTGTTAAAACCGAGCTGTTTATTCTTTGGCATCCGCATTCGCACAGACTACATTGTGGTTGTTGTGCACCCTCAGATTATGGCACATACCTAAGAAGAAGATTGGCCACACATGAAAGCAACTCGCAGCGCGCACCTATCTCTTCCCTTTTATCTTCCTCCGGGTGGCCACTTCTCTTTGTTTACAAAATCCTGTCCTTCGGGTTTTAGGCAGAGCGGCTCGGCGCGTCTTCGGAGGTGGAACTTCGCCAGGGGTTGTGTCGTGTCATGTATGATTGGCGCAAAACACTACAGGGGCTATACCCAGCTTTGCTCGATGCCTAAATGGGGGTTACTGTATGCGAACCCGCTGCCGTTTACGTCACTGGAAAAAAAAAACCTCGTTCCGAATGCCGTTGCTACCAAGCCACTATGTCGAGTCACCGGACTTCCGGGCGCACACGTGACTTTGACTGACATATGGTTTGCGGCCGCACTCGGCGCTCGGAAATCCTCACCACCCCATCCAGCAACTCTGAAGAACGGACGCTGCCTACGGTCTGCGGCACAGCGTGTTTCCGCCGCCGCCATGGTGGGTATAGACATGTTTTCTTTTCCAACTTCGCTGCGTCAGACTCGTTTTCCGAGCTTCTCGGGAGTCCGGCGAGCTTTTTTTGCTGCCACGGTGAGTATGCAAGAATGCGGTACGCTTGTGTGTCTGCAGCAGGTTGCCTATATCCTCTTTACTTTTTCTCTCTTTGCAGATGTGCTTTCTCATAATCGCGTCACTTGCAGTAGTGCATTCGGCTGGCGATGACGTCTGGAATTATGTCAGTTAAGGGTCGTGCAAAATGTTTTTCGTGCACGCTGCGTATATTTTGCCAGCCACACAGTAACTGTCGGAAGTTTCGACTGCGCTGCATCGCAGCGTCGTTTTCTGCGTTTTCGATAAACTTATCGAAACGAAAAGACTTGACACGGCTGCTGTAACCCTGCCGGCTAACTCGTCACCAAGTGTGGCTGTAGTGGGGTGGAGGATGTAGCTTGGTCGAAGTTGACGTGGCAAACGTCGCATTTGCTTCCGATAGTGCTGCAAGTGTACACGTGACCAAACAAAACCTTTGGACAGCTCAGCCTTCATTAAACTATAAATGTGTGCTTTCTGCCATGCTTGTCCTCATCTCTTCATTAATAAACGTTTTGCCACCAATAAGCGATGCTATTAATCACGTCCAATAATTGTAACACCAAAAGGTCGTCACATGTCGAACAAACTGCACATAGATCATTATCTACTCATCACTGACGGTTTGAAATGAGACATTTGCGGACACAAACAATTACATATCCACAGTTTCACCAATGGAATTACGTACCAGGCTTGAGAGATAATGTATTTTGTATTCTCTTTCGCCATTACGTTCTCTTCTGTTTTATTTGCTCTCTGTTGTTGTGCCGCAATCGTCGCACGCTGCTATGCTATCTCTATGCGCAAGGAGGCCAGCGCACTTCACACTGCTTTTATAGCTCTTTACCTGGCCTACGCGAAATATTGTTTTATTGCGGAATGCATTTCTTTCAATTCGCAACAGTTTCTAAAGTTCGTTACGCAGCCATTTCTTTTTTTTTTTTATTTGGCTGGTGCCAAAGAATCTTGCTCGACAGCTGGTTATGATTCAAGCATGCAACAAGAACTTTTTTGGAGAGCTTGCAACTTAAATAAGAACCTTCAAGGTACACTTCGTCCACACCTACAACTACACATCACTATGAGTTCCTGCATGGTCTTCGTTACAATAAAACAGATACCTGAACATATACCCTAGGAAAAAAAGTTGTTACTCTCTCAAGCAGGTATTTAGTGTTTTGCTTTACACGACATTATCGGCACTTGCGGAGTGATCCTGCAGACTTGTGTGTAGCTAGTGCGCTTACGTACAGCAAATTCACTTATGCACCGTGTTGCATACCACATATATAGTCACGATTACGAATTGGGCACACACATCTAACACACACCTACTTGCTTTCAGGGACACAGCTATCGCACTGTGAGCACAGTAGCGTCCCATTTTCCGGGGTCCATATTCCTTAAACACATGCCTATTTTATAAAAATCATAGTCGCATTCATTTCAGAAACTTTTGTGACTATCGCATACTATTTCATCACCATATTTTATTATTGGTCACACCATTTGATGATGACGTGCGTTATTTACATGCAACCGGAATTTTAACGAGTATATAAAATTTTAATACTTTCATTCTGGGTAACTAGTTGAAAAAGGTAACCAAGCACGGTATATGAGGAAACTCCTCGCCGTCTTGTTCGTGCCAAATTCCATCGATTAACTTCCACTTGAAGTTTATTTTGTCCATTGCTTCCAGTTATTTACACTGGATTTTTATTGTCGGTATTGACACAAAGCGAATCAATCTTCCATCACATTTAGCACATTACATACGAGTTTTGGAGCAATTTGGTTCCAATTGCCCTTGCGCAATTAAACTCCCAACTAAACACACAAACAAGGGGCCCCTTTCAGCTATTATACGTTTCGCGTTTCAGCCTTTTTTTTTTCTGCATGTTTGATCAACGTTTCTAGGCGTTTGCAATTCCTTAAAACGCAGTCCATCAGTGCCATTAAAGTAACTCAGTTATTCAGTTACATTGGAGAGTCTTCATCAATGCACAGTCATCTGTGATCATCTGTATTCTGCGTAATGATTATTCAGCCTTGCACACTATCAAGAGTGGGTCTTGGCCAAGAAAGGTAAACGTCAGTTCAGCTCTTTTGTGGTGAGCAATGCTGCTTTCCTCTTCAATACACTGTTATCGTTGTTTGTCAACTCCGCTTCTTTGCTATCATTTCTTGTTCCGTAGTTATTTACCATGTATGTGCGTTTTTATTTCTGCCTTTGCATTTGTACTGAGCTGCAGTATGGAGATTTCGGCTGCGCGTTTTTCCATCATCAGTTATACCTCAAGAGAGATCTCTCAGGTTAGAGTATGACGGCTGACAGGCAGTGAAAGCGCCATATCAAATTGATGATATACGAGAAAAAGAAAAGAGATAAACTAGCGAAATTTTTATACCGTGATCTCAAGAGAGACGAAGGAAGGAAAATGAGAAAGAAAAGGGCGATCTGCTTCGGGCCTCGAAGGCCCCATCTTTTGGCGGTAGAACATGGCGCGCTCTTTCCTTGTCGCCTTCTTGAGACAGCGGTGATATCTATCACAGGCTTTCACGGGGCTGATTCCCGTCAAAGTAACGAGGGCTCGCATGCAACGCATCTGGACGAAGTGCATCCTGGACAAAGCACAAGCTGCGTGCACTTAATAGGTCCTATAGCGAGGTCTCAGTAACTTCCCTCTAGTGCATTTACTACCGAACAACTTTGCATTCTGACAAATAAAGCAGACCTAGCAAGGTCAACGTTCTTGAATTTAGGGCTGTCATCTGCACAATCTTCTAAATTGCATTCATAACTTGTCAGTTATGCAACAAAAAATAAATGGCATGAGCGCGCAAGTGGCACTGTGGACAATTAGTAAAGTGCCACCGGTTCCAGCATGAGAGCGACCTTAAGTATCTACTGTTATTGGTCATATCAGCTCTGTGAAATAATTATGTTCCATTGTTAAGATACCGGTTAATATGGACAACTCGAATAATGCACAATTTTTCTAAGAGGGAAGCGGTGTTGATGTTTTACGCCCTTTTTACGTGATAATGGAGTGGGGGGGGAAGTGCACGCAGCCCATCGGTGCGAATATATTTTTGCGTAGTTATTATGGACAGCAGGGAGGAAAATTTTTGCCAAGGCCTCAAATATTTTCCTGTGTTGATTGCAGGGCATCAGCAAATGCAATGCGGAAGTGCATGTGAAAAACGTGATGGCTCTTTTTTTCTGGGGTGTCATGTTCTGTAGTGTCATGGTGCCCGGTAAATCAGCTGGCCATTTGGCACAATGCGTGAATATATGAAATAATTCAAAGGACGATTACGCTGCTACGTATTGCGAAATACGAGCACAGCAGGTGATGTACAGTCAGTCGGTACCGGATAGGATATATTGAATTATTGCTTCTATCGAACTGTCTGAGCATCCCCTTAAAAATTCCGTGAAAAAGTATAGTGCTGTTCGTGCTTATCGAACTCCCGTTAATGGAGCATTATATATATCTAACTGTGTGTGCACCGCCCCCCTGCGAGGGCAGCTTACCCTAATGGCGCCTCATGATCACTCTGCACACGCAGAACCGCCTTAGGCACCTGCTGATAGTGGCGGCGTTAATACTGTAAAACCGCGCGATGTGGTGAATATCGTTTCCGGTTGAAATTCGCCTTTAGTCTGCTTTGCTTGTTTTCAACGCGACACTACTCCCATGCAAGGAAGCCAGTATTCGATGCACTCGTCTTTGCGCGGTGAAGCCAGTCTGACTGACCACGAAATATAGCGGGGGCTTTCGTGTGGCTTTCTTCGCTGCTGAAGGCTACGCAGAGATCAGCTGTAACACATTGTAACCGATATATAATTGCATTTACAGTGTACCAGGACTGAACATTTTATAGTCGGAGATTGCATTTCCCAACGCACTACCCGACTCTAGACTGCAACGTCAACAGTGCCAGGCAGCTCAGTTGATAATTATTGTTATGAATTCGGTTATTACTTATTGCTGTTAATAATTATTAATTACCCGTTAATAATTACTGTTAATAACGGTGTGCCACTATTGGTGCACACACTCCTAGACACCCTTAGAGTGAGGCTCAACCGGAACTCAGCAACTTGTAGTGACAGAAGTGGGTGGCGGTTTGGTGCCCTGCTTTCGCCGGTTCAAGCCAGAGTAAGGGTCGTAGTCAGAATTAACAACACAGGCTTTATGTACAGCAAGAGACGATACAGAGGAATTCACACTAGCACTTAAAATATACAGTCAGGAGGCTCACAGAAAGACAATGCAAAGCATGCAACTAAAGAGGCTTTCAATAACGCAGAGACTCTACAACACCGAACAATACACGAGAGAGTCAAACAAACAACGCCAAATTGTTCACCGAGCACTGTCGCAGTCTGGACAATCACGATATGGCCGTCCTGTAGACGAGCAGCACCGCTCTCTCGCAGATCTCGCAGGCTTTCCAAACAGCTGGTTGACCCTGCAAGCCCAGCAGTAGCACCGCAACAATGGCTGTAACACTCGCTTTCACTGGCTGGCTGGCCGCCTGGCACAAGCGACGCGATCTCAATAAATAGGGCGCTCCGCATCCTTCCTCCATGGCCGAGCCGCGCATCGTCATTAGTTAGGCGCGGGAGTACATTCTCGTGATGACTAGCACACTCTCGGCCGGCTGAGTCACCGTTACAGCCGGATGATGAAAAGGGAGGAAAGGGAGGGGGGAATGACGCCGATGCGCGCAAGGCTGCGGTCTTTGCTCCCGCGGAAAAGGAGACGTTTCTCCAACATCTCGAACTCTCTATACGACGTCGCGCGCGGGCTTCTTTCACGCCGCGCTGACTCAGTATAAATGTGCACCGATTTCGTGACACTGACCTAGAGGGAGACACATGAGGGTGCGCTTAATGCGCCCTCCTCTTCGAAGCCTAGCTCGAGGTCCTGCTCGGCGCCCATACGCCTCGCGCTCACGTGGTGGCTGATGTGCTGACAGCGTGCCGATAGACAGCACGTTGATGCAGGAAGGGGGCCGCTAGCCTGGGTGTTTCGTATCTGCAGTGTATTCAACCCACAGCCCGATGTGGATGTTCTGTTGACAACTATGTTGAGCAATGTAAACGTGGTTTAACCAAAAGGCCTGTTTAATCAGTGTTTCGCTCAGTCTAATCCATCCCATTCTGTCAGCAGTGGCAGCTGTGAAGAAGGGGGCCGAGAGGCAGTTGTTAACAGTCCATGTCCATAGATGGTGTTTAGTGCGTGAGCGCCGTATACATACGATATAACATATTCTCCCTTCGTTG
>NC_139349.1:104364993-104406993 GCF_055883805.1 Amblyomma maculatum | reverse complement strand
GGAATAAACAGAAGAGGAATGACAGGTACATTGACAATTTTTCTTGACACATGTACAAGAAACAAACTTTATAATTTTGAAATAACATTTCAATACAGAAGATAGATGCAGAACATTAAAATGGTCATTTTTCTACATGAGATACACAAGTTTAAAAGATGGCACACTCTCTCCCTTTGTGTACACTGAAAAGAACTGAAATTTGTTCAAACATTTATACAATCATACCTATTCGTGACAGCGGAAGTATCAATATGTAGTAACACATTCTCACTCACAGAGCATGAATGGGTGCACAGGCGGCGGCCACGGAGGACGGCACATATGACAATAGAGGTAGTGCGAAAGGTGAATGACCTTCGTTGTCCCTGGCTGGGAATCCGACCCTTCAGACACTGCAATCACCACTGGCTGTTGGAAGCACATTGTACTGTTCACTGAAAAAAACAAAAACAAATGACGCGCGTACTTGATGTAGATTCAATAACATAACTGCGCTGTGGCAAGAGTGTTTCAATCTCTGTGAAATCTCTTAAAAGGAAGGTAGGAGGACGTTGTCCCGTTGTGACGTCCATCGAGTCCCGCTGTTCGACGACGTAAACATCTGCAGACTTCGGCTCGTGGCTCTCATCCTGCTTCGGTAGTCCGAAGAAAAAAGTAGGATTCGGTCCTGTTAGTCTCCGCGAGGGTCTGGTTGCCTCCTTGGCTGTCATTTGCAAAAGATGCGAGCACAGGGCGCATACACAAAATTGTCCGCTAGTTCCCAAATACGAGCGGACGCTGTAGGCTGCATCTTACGAAAGCTGTCTTTGTGTCTTCATTGAATTGAATTTATTTGTACTGATATGTTCATCTCCAGAACTACTTGGCATTGTTTGCATGCAGAGGTCAAATGTCCTATTTCCCAAACGGCATGTAATGTCTTGCCTTGTGCATGGTAAGTTAATGCGGCGGCACTGTGCCTGGTTGACCCTCCGATGTAGCAGTGGGTCTATCTTGAACTCTGTTCTTGGAATCTTAAAGGCCTTGAACTTGGCGTTTTTGTCGGTGTCGGACTTGCATTAGAAACAACTCTCGGAGTAGGCAGTCTTGCGGGTTGTTGTAGCCTTGGAGACGGCGTTATTTTGGCGCTGACGACAACTCAGACAGGCTTATCGCGATTTCTACGGTCTCGGCGTGTAGTCTTTGAATCTTGGTATTTGGGATACAGGCTGGCGCTGGTAAATGACCTCTTGCGGAGGAAAAAGAGGGCGACATTTCCTTGGCATTGCCCTTTGCGGTGACGAGACTGGATGAGTTGACATAGCTCTTGCCTTATGGGTTGAACAGGTGTGAGAAAGTCTGTTCATATTGCAAAGCGATGTCAGACGCGGTCGCAAAGGGGACATTGGATCCTTACAAAAAATAAAAAAGTATTTCTCGAATGATCAGAGGAGACACTACCGTCACCGAACTATCTCTCAGAATTTATTTCGGTGACGCGTAGTCGCATTGTTTAATGATGTCACGTAAAACAGCGATCTGCAGGCGCGTGGCTAGCTATTGTATAGCGCGATTCCCGCTACACAGCAAATTCCTAGGGTTCTCTACTATATATTTTTTAGCCGACGCCTGGGGAATTACCGCATTCTAAGATTATGTGATCGCGAGTACCCCTTTTAACACAGGTACAGTAGCCACTGTATCACAGATAGTTAGTTACATTTAGAATCGTTTTCGTCCCCTGTCTGCGGCAGGAAGACCATTGACAGATGTAATCTCCAGCTTGTAAACTCGTCCAAATGGAAATGTACCACGGATCTGACGTCATCAGTTGATGACGTCACCAGTCATGTTTAGAAGAGGAGGGAGGTGAAATATTTAAAGGCAGTGGTTATTCAATATGCTAATGGTTATTAGTCTTATGCCATGATCAGTTGTTTCATTAATTAAATACATTTTTCCATTATCATTGAGTATGCCTCGTGACTACGAGAATATCACGTGAAAACGTCATGGGACCATCAAGTTTCATGACAATGTTAAATTACTATGAGAATATCACGTGACAGTCAAGCTGCAAAAAAATGTCACGTGGCAATGCGAACGCCACTCGACGGGATCGACGCCATACCACCAATTCCACACTTGCAAGCGCACAACGAACGCGTGCTAAGGAACTCCACCTACGACAGGATTAATGGGAGACCACCAAACTAATACTCCGGCAAGTAGTTGCCCCGCCGCGGTGGCGCAGTAAAGGTGCCCGACTACTGTGCCGGAGTACCCGGGTGGCTGCGCTTAGATTCAGGCGAAACAGAGAGGCATCCGTGTGCTTTGCGATTTCTGTTGTTGTTGTTACGACTTTAGGAAAAAGGGAAAGGAAATTCACGGGCCTGCAACTGGCTCTGTTGCTGAGCCACATCCGCTGCCTCGAGGCGATGGAGGGTGGCTGCTCCAGGCTCTGATGGGGCTGGGACAGGTAGGTCACCGCCGCTTGCGGCGGGCGCTAGCCTGTCACCGAATGTTATCTATTGTAGGCCGTCATTGCACCCGCCACCGCTTCGGCGGTGGACGACGGCTGTTGCGGCGCGCATCTTTCCCTCTTCTTTTTCTTTCTTCTCTATTTTCACTTCTGTCCGCACGAGGCAGCGGAGGTGGCTCAGCTACAGAACCAGTAGCAGACCCGTGCATTTTAACGCGGTAGCGTTAAAGAGCTCGTGTCGCAGAAAAGCCGGTGTCGTCGGCGTCGGCGACGTTGGCCGTGAGCGATAAATCCCGGCATGCACTTCATAAATAAAAAGCAACTTCCAAGATGGGCTGGGTGGGAATCGAACCAGGGTCTCCGGAGTGTGAGACAGAGACGCTACCACTCAGCCACGACGAGTTCGATGCTTGAAAGCGGTACAAAAGCGCTTCTAGTGAATGCGGTTTTGCCTTAGAAACGTGCCGTAGAACGTTATACTGCGGTGTATATCGCTAATTATGAGCATGTTACACAAGTCGCAGTTACACGAGTAGCGAAGTACGTTTCCGCTACATTTCTTCTGCGCTCTGCGCACATGCAGAGCCATCTTGCGGCAAACACAGAAGAACCCCTCCTCGCAATGTGCGGCGCTGCCCCGAGTCGTGGCGCGCCACTCGCCCCTGACGTTTCGCCGTGCACCCTCACGGGTTGTAGAATCAAGCGTCTTTCCTTTCATTAGATCACTATCTTCGCTCATGTAGATTGTGAGAAGCACTTGTTTGAACAAATAATTAGAAAAAGTTGTACAGTGCACTTAGAAGTGTTGAGTATGAAAACTATGTCTTGTGTGACTCAAGAGCATACCGAGCGAATGAGTGGGCGGTGCGAACGAGGTGCAATAACGCTATCGCGTTCCACTCTTGAAGGCGAAGCTTAAGCGTCCTCCAAATTTTCTTTTCCTTCTTCCTACAGCCACAACAACAACAACCACGGGCTTTCTTTTGAGCTTGGAAAAACGATACTCTTGAGGCTTTCTTTATAGGAAATAAATGGAATGGGGGTTCCAGAAGGTGCTTTCCAACTTTTCAAATCCCATATATTGTTTAAAGGCGACACTTCGTAAATTAGAAAAATTATCTTATTAAAAATTAGTTAATTACAAAATAAAAAAATGCCCGTGGTGCGCCAGATGGCGGGCAGCTGTTTCTATGGCCTATCTCAAATGACCAATTTTTTAACCCTTGGCTAAAGTTAGCTTGGACACCCGGCATATGAAATACCTCGGATTAATTCCGACCTTTTTTTTACCGTTATGCCGCACCGTACACGGGCTTTTCGCACGCATTTCGTCTGCAATAAAAGGATCCAAGGCACCCGATCCAGCCTTGGATCAGCAACGGATCTTAGGATCGTCAGCCAATTTACTATACAGACTATCGATATTCCTTTCTTGGCTCATCAATGCCGTGCGCCGAAAATGACTGTCCATGGAATGCATGATCAAAAGGCAGATCCAATGTCAATTCAACACAACTCACATAACAAGCCAAAAAGAGAAAATACTGAATACGACTATGATTACCTGGCTCTTTAGTCAGGAATATGTGTCAAACGATACAGATTTATAGCCAATCCAACAGTAGTAGTAGTAGTAGTACAAGACTTTATTGAGGCGCAACACTTAGGCGCCTAATACATCGTTAGCCTGCTGGACGAGCAGGCGCTGTTCTTCTTCACCCTCAGCACCAAGCCAGTCCACCCAGGTCCAGATAGTATGGGAGGAGGTGGGAAAGAATCCCGATTGCAATGCAACCGGACATGAATATAGGCAGTGTGGAAGAAGTGGAGGTTTCCGAACGTCTGAAGCTAGCGCTCTTCCACTTTTCTGGATTTTATATCGCTGCGAGCTATTTGTGATCTCGTCATCCTTCGGGATGGCGGGCGCACGACCCCTGCGTCCACCCGCCACCACCGAACAGGCTACGGCGTACTCGAAGGGTCACCTCGACGTCGTGGACGTGGAGCTTCCAGACTCGGCAGATGACTCCACAGTGACTGAGATGGATTCTGACAGCAGCTAACACGCCTGTACAGTCGCGCCGCCTGAAAAGGAAGCTACGCCGAACATCAGTAATGAGTGAGACACCAAAGAAGAATGCTGAAAAGCAAGGGATCTTTTCCGTGGCCTTCGTACCAACAACGGCAATGGCGAATCTGAATGTGATAAACAGACAGCACCTGACCCAGTTTTTCGACCAGCTGGTTCCCGGTGAAGCGGACGAAGTCAGAATTAATCCCTGGAAGAATGTCCTGACCGTGGATGTCAAATCCCAGGCTACAGTGGACAAGCTGAAAGGAATTGGTGCGCTAGGCAACATGCCGGTCCGTTCCTTTCTTGCACATGGGAAAAAGACTACTGCAGGTGTAATCACCGACGTTGACTCCGAGATAAGTGAAAGCGATCTCTGCACGCTGATCAAATCTACGGCGCGCATTGTGGATGTTCATCGTTTCGGCCGCTCAAAGTGCGTTAAATTAGTCTTTGAAACTGAATCCCTCCCATCCCACGTTAAAGTGGGCTATGTGAGACACCCAGTTCGGATGTATGTTCCAAGACCTATTCAGTGCCACAAATGCCACAAGATCGGACATGTGAGCGCCGTTTGTCGAAACGAGGTATCCTGCCGTCGATGCGGCGGTACGCATCCTCATGACACATGCCAGACGGAGACTGTCAAGTGTGCGAACTGCTCGGGTGCCCATGAAGCGACGGCTAAGGACTGTCCTAAAATTCGGAACGAAAAACGTATACTAAAAAAGATGGTGAGAGATAACTCGACTCATCAAGAAGCGGCTGCTTCTATTCGTCGTCGCAAGCACCGTTTCCGACGCCGACACAAGGAATCGGAAGGCAAGCCTAGCCTGAATAAGTCAACTTCCGAGTTAACGTCAGCTCAGGTGCCACAACAGATTGAGTCTAATCCCGTTAAGAGTACTCTTGCTGTAATGTCGCAGACAGTGTCACAGGCCAAGGATCAGACAGAAGCTGTTGTATTACCTATCGCCTCTGATGTTGAGTGGCCTGCTCTACCATCAAAGGCCAACGCCAGGCCTCATCCCAGTTTGGTTGCCACACGTACTGAAAATTCCGACAATCCCGACAGCCAGCAGGTAAAAGAAATGCTGAAACAGCTGGTTCGTTCAATGCGGGTGCTGCTCTCCAGCATCAACACGCAAACAGCAAAGTTTGCTGTTCAGTTTTTGGACGCATTTGAGCCGCTCTTGGCGGCATTGCAATAATTCACAATGGCTCAACAAACTAACCACACCTCTGTGACGATGCACTTGCGCCGCAGTGTAGTGATGCAATGGAATGCCCGAGGCCTGCGTGGTCGGCTGAGTGACTTCCGACAGCGGGTACAGAAGTAACGCTTTCCTGTGATTGTGATCTGTGAGCCCAACATGCCGGCTGCTTTCCGCCTTTCTGGATATGTTCTGCTATGGTCTAGAGAAGCAGATGAAACAAGCAAAGTGCTGGTGTGTGTACGCCAAGACATTGCGCACGTCCGCCATGCTCTGCAGCCCCACAACACGAACCGCTACATTTGTTTGACGTTAACCCTGAAAGGACGAGTATGCTCTGTAATTGGCGCTTATATTCCACCGAGGGATGGCTTGGACAAATCATATCTATTTTCAACAATCCAGTGTTGTGCAGCTTTTCGTATTATTGTGGGGGACTTTAATGCTCACCACCCTAAGTGGGGTAGTGCCATAATGAGCAATAGAGGAAGATACCTGGCAGACTTTATGCATACGCAAGATCTCGTCAATATAAACGCCGGCTCACCGACGTTTCTACGCGGAACAACCTACAGCAGCTGCTTGGATGTGGCGTTTGTTTCCAGAAGCCTCCATTCCTCCGTTTCTTTGTGTAGTGATGTGGAAACAGAAGGGAGTGATCACATACCAACGTACATATGCATCAAGTGGTTTGCACCTGCCACTTTACCTCGTGTGCAATACACAGACTGGTCCGCCTTTAGGGCAGCGGTGGAAACTTCCAGCGTGGACCTCCACTCACCATCTCAAATAGAGGGACTCATTACTTCCTCTCAGTGAGAACACTCGCTATGTTAGTGTGCCGGTGTCAATGTCCAGCATCGACGTGGAATTCGAGCAGCTTCGCGCGATCCGTCGGCGGGCTGAAAGGAAGTACAGAAGAACGAAATCCGCGCAAGACCTCGCACTTTCTCGCCGAGCTAAACGACAAGTTTTGCGCCACCTGGAGAGGTTAGGACGACAACGTTGGAGACAGTTCTGCTCATCACTGGATCCCCGTAAGCCCCTGTCGCGTATCTGGCATGTTGCAAGAAGCTTGCGCACACCTCCGCGAGAAAGGCACCCTTTTCGTGCCCTGGCCCTTTACCAACGCCGCAATGAAGTTGACGTAGCTGAAGATTTTTGTAAAATGGTTGTGAGCACAAACCAGGCACAGTTACCAATTTCAGAGGTTTTTGCACCACCTTCGCCGAGTGATCAATACGACGTGCCCTTTACAATAGCTGAATTAGAAGCCCCTCTTGCTTCTTGTCGGCATTCATCTGCACCTGGTCCTGACGGGATTACTTATTCAACCTTATCAAACCTAGGCAAGGATGGTAGAACTGCACTACTTAATTATTTCAATGATATATGGGCTTCTAGTACTGTTCCTGAACACTGGAAAATTAGCCGCCTGGTTGCTCTTTTGAAGCCTGGAAAGTCTCCTCTCGAACTTACCTCATACCGGCCAGTTGCCCTAGCAAGCTGTGTTGGAAAAGTTATGGAGCGCATGGTGCTGGCAAGACTTGAGTGGTATCTAGAGAGTAATCATCTTTATCCGAATATGATGACTGGATTTCGCCGCGGACGATGTTCCATTGACAGCGTCATCAACCTTGTGGCGACAGTAGAACACGAAAAGCGTCACCGTCGATTAGTAGCTGCTGCATTTTTATATATAAAGGGAGCTTACGACAACGTCCTCCATGAAGCTATTCTTGATGGACTTGACGACGTGGGAGTTGGTGGCCGGCTGTACTTGTGGATTGTAAGCTATCTCAGCGGCCGCTCTGTTTACATGACTACGCCTGAAGGAGATACTACCCGCTTTCAGGTTGGTCGTGGAGTTCCACAGGGAGGAGTTCTCAGCCCAACTTTATTTAACGTTGCGCTAATTGGCCTGGTGAGTTAACTGCCAACTAACATCCACATAAGTGCATATGCTGACGACATCTGCATCTGGGCCTCTGGTTCGACGCGCCCACAACTACGTGCAAGACTGCAACGAGCTGTGTCATCAACATCGATGTACTTACGGCGTCAAGGTTTATTTTTAGCGGCAGAAAAGTGTGCAGTGATCGCGTTTACGGGAAAATGTGTCAGCCGCTACCCGATTACCCTTCATGGAGTCGTAATACCATCCGTCTCCAGGCACAGATTCTTGGCAGTAATTATGGACCACCGACTATATTGGTCGAAACATATATTACTATGGTGAAGAAAAGGCTAATTAATTTTGCCATGTACTTCGCTTCATAGCTGGCATCAAATGGGGTCCAACTGAGCGCTCCTTAATACTTTACGAGACTGTTTGTTGGCTACATCCGGTACAGTCTCCCAGTACTCTCTAGTATGAGCATTTCCTGCTTGCGGACTTTAGAGAGCGTGCAAGCGCAGGCACTGAAAATATGCCTTGGACTGCCCAGATGCACCTCTAATAAAGGCACAGTTCAAGAGGCACACGCTCGCCCAATGTCCATATACTTGTCACGCGAACAACTTCGTGTATATTTACGAGCACTTGCAAGACACCGTTTTCACCCACTCAGCAAGATTCTGGATGAGAGGCCGGACTGCAGTTTTACAAGTGCACTCCGCTGCCATCAGTCGCAAGTACCGACAGGATATGCCCTCTCATATCATCCCACCCAACCACCATGGACGATGGATAAACCTTTGGTGCACCTTCGTGTTCCCGGAATACTAAAGAAATCAATGGTACCAATTAGTGGACTCAAACAACTTACTCTGGCACACATCTGGTCAGAATATCCCAATTATATTCACGTATACACCGATGGATCTGTGTCAGCACAGGCATCCGCTGCAGCTGTGGTCATACCAGCTCAGAAAACGACTCTGCATTTCCTTTTGGGACATACCTCTACATCAACCGCTGCCGAACTTGTAGCCATTCGGGAATCTATTCGCTATATATGTGGGGAACCACCTCAAAAATGGTGTATATTCACGGACTCGAAGACTGCATTACAAATTTTGGAAAACTTCTTACGCCACACTGCCTATCAGTCCCTGGCACTAAACATTATAGAGCTCATCACATCTGCCCAGCTGCAAGGCCACATGATAATGTTTCAATGGATCCCTGCCCACTGCGGCCTCCATGGGAATTAGCAGGCCGATGTTGAAGCGAAAAGCGCACTCATCAATGGCTTCCAAACAACTGTGCCTTTTTCAAGAGCGGATTCGATGTGTCTTCTAAAGAGTTGTATGAATATTGCTACACCAGCTTACTGGGCTCAACCAGACGCCCGACACATCCGTCTAAGAAGGCTCGATCGAACATTTAAATTTAATGTTCCGCGTGATATACCGCGTCATCAGGCATGCTTGATACATAGCCTTCGTTTAAACGTGGCTTTCACGCGCAAGTACTTACATTTAATTGGACAGATGGAATCACCGGAATGTTCAACTTGTGGCATCCAAGAGACTATGGACCATGTATTATTGGTGTGCCCAGAGTACACGAACGAAAGAAATGTGCTAGCTGCTTCCTTGAAGCGTTTAGACAACAGGCCTCTGTTGGAGGAACTGCTGCTGGGCGCTTGGCAGGACAAGGGGAAGGGCGTCCAGGCAGTGCGTACTCTTTGCCGTTATTTGAGCGCCAGCGGACTTGATTCGCGCTTGTAAAGCAAGCTGCTGTGTGTGTATATATATTTCATATGCCTTCTCCCACATCGTCACCCCGCCGGGGTGGCGCAGTGGTTACGGCGCTCGACTACTGTTCCCAAGGACGCGGGATCGAATCCCGGCCTCGGCGGCAGCTTTTCGATGGAGGCGGAAAGCAAGGCGCCCGTGTGCTGTGCGATGTCAGTGCACGTTAAAGAACCCCAGGTGGTCGAAATTTCCGGAGTCCTCCACTACGGCGTCTCTCATAGCCTGAGTTGCTTTGGGACGTTAAACCCTACAAACCAACCAACCAACCACATCGTCACCCATCATGACCTTCTTTCTTCTCTCCTTCCCCTTCCCCAGTGCAGAGTAGCAGGCCAGATTTGAATTATTCGGGCCAACTTCTCTGCCTTTTCCTTTCAATAAATCCATCTATCTATCTATAGGCAGTGTGAAAGGTTGGCACAAGGGGAAGGGCAGTTGGGGCATGATGGATCACGACGGAATTTGTAGAGATATAGCCGGGCAGGGGTTATGAGTGTGTTCAACTGTATTTGCCGAAGGATATGAGCCTCCCGAACGGAAAGATTAGGATGAGGGTCGGGGTAGAGCTTGCGGTCTAAGCGAGCAGTATTGTAGTATTCGCTGATGGTGGCGCGAAGAGACACTCTGGACCCGCCCTCCAAGGATCTTGGCCAGGGGATGAACGGTGCCCGGTTACGAGTTTCACGGGCGAGCTGGTTCGCCAGCTCATTGCCGTCAATCCCCGAGTGTCCAGGGATCCATCGGAGGAAGACGGGGCAGGGCTGCAGCGCAACGAGTGCAACCTCGAGCTCCATGGACAGATGACGTGTTAGACGTTTAGATTGAATGGCACGGATAGCAGCCTGGGAGTCAGTGTATATAATATACTGAGGCACAGGTGGGAGAGAATGGAAACTTTGAATTGCATGAATGATGAAGAGGACCTCAAGCGAGATAATATCCGGAGGGTGGAGAAAGGGGCCGCTAGTGTGTGTGATATAGACGAGGATGAAAGAGGACCTGGCTTCCGGACCCACGAGGAGCCACATATGAGGCATCCGTGTAAGCGACCCCATGGGTATTGAAGGGCGGACTATGATGAGAGGCAGGAGCATGTCGGAGGCCGTCATGCAGGACCGGTGACATATTGGCTGGAAGAGGAAGTATACGGAGGTTTGTGGCCTCTGGAGGGGAAGGAGTTGGCAGAGGACTGACTGGATGGGGGAAATGTTAGCCTGGTTTAGAAGCCAGCGTCCATGAACTGTGCCGGAGAGGCGAGCTATCTGTCGGTCACGATGAAGGGAAAGGAGACTGCGAAGAGGATGAAAAAGCCCGGTGGCATAAAGCTTATCAGTGAAAGTGGTTATTGGAAGACAAAGAGCAGCTTTATAAAGGCCGTGAAGAGCTGTTGCAAGTGTGTCTAGCTGGCCCTGGGTGAATGAAAGATATGGTATAAAGTAAAGGAATTTGTTAAGAGCCAGCGTCTGAGCCAGTCGACAGGTGTGAGCTTCCCTCAGGCCAGAGGACCGTCTCAAAAGTCGGTGAAGTAAATGGGGGACGGACTGACAGGTAGCAACAGCCGCATGGAGAGCCCGGACATTTTTGGCGGCATGCAGAGGCATGCCATGAACGCGGCATTGAGAAACTTTGAGGATTGGGGAGCCGCCCAAGGTAAGGGATATCAGTGAGTTGTGAGCTCGTTGATAAACAGAGTGAGTCAGAAGTAGGTGTTCTGACTTCTCGGGCGCGGGAGATAGGCCTGCATGGTCAAGAAAGCAAGAAATGATATCCAATCCCTGCTGAATGGTGTCTTGAACGTGATCAGGAGATCCACGCGAGCACCACAGAGTGATGTCGTCGGCGTAAAAGAAATGCTGAAGATCGGGAATAGACGATAATTGAACCGCGAGAGGAGCCATGGCGATATTAAAAAGGGTGAAAGAACGGCACCCTGCGGGGTACCCCGGGTGAGACGGTGGGGTGTAGAAGTGAAGTTCAATGCTCGAAAACGGGCCTCGCGATTAGAAAGAAAAGCTCGAATGTCGTTATACATTCGGGAGCCGCAGCCGGTGCTGGAAAGGCAGGTAAGAATATGGTCATGGGAGACCCAATCGAATGCCTTGCGGACATCGACTGTGACCAGGGCGTGAAGCTGAGAGCTACCACAGGCTAAGAAAGTATGCTGGAGTATAAGGAAAAGGTCCTGTGCGGATACGCGGGAACGAAAACCAATGAGGGTATGAGGGAGCGAGTTTGAAACCTCCAAATGCCTATTAAGCCTAGTGAGCGCCATTCTTTCCATCGTCTTGCCGACACAGGAGGTCAAAGAAATGGGCCGGAGATTTGAAAGGGCTGGAGGCTTACCAGGTTTAGGAATGAGAGAAATAAGTGAGGAAGTCCAGGACGATGGCAGAGAGCCTTCTTCCCAGGCGGTGTTATAAAGGTTGAGAAGGTGCTCTTTTGCGTTATCGGGAAGATTGCGAAGAGCGGAGTAAGTAATTCCATCTTCACCGGGAGCCGACCGAGTGGCGTTAGCAAGAAGTGCAGCTTCAAGCTCGCGCAGTGTAAAAGGGGCATCGAGGTCACTGCTTGCACAGCCTGTGTATTCAGGGTAACAGGGGGACAAAGGGGGTGGGAGATAAAGATCTGCAAGGGTTTCGAAAACCTCATCGGGAGACTTTGTGGCTAGGGCTTTAGCAAGAGTCGGGGCAGGGGCAGGGGTGGTACCAAGGAGGGTTCGAAAAAGAGTCCAGGTTGATTTTTTATGGAGCGCCGTGTCAAGATTGTTGCATAGGGTATACCAAAGAGAATCCTCAAGCGTAGCACACTATGTCACGATACGGGTCTCTCATAGCCTGAGTCGCTTTGGGACGTTAAACCCCACAAACCAAACCATGTCACGATACCGTCTCGCAACTTTGAAAGCGTGGTCTGCAGTTGGATGTTGCGGGGTTGCAGTCTGGCGGTTCGGAGAAGCTTTTTGCGACACTTCCATAGCCTGATGAGATGGGGATCGGGGTCAGAAGTGGGATATGCAGCGGTCTCCGTGCGAGTAGAGGATGAAGCCGCTTGGAGAAGGGCATTAGTCCACTCTTCATAGGACGTGAAGGAGGCAGAGGAGAGGAAACAGCGAAAGGCCTGCCAGTCAGTATGTCGAATGCGCTGCTTGCGGGTGGGTATTCGAAGAGGGACGGAGATGAAAATAATATAGGGATCACTAAGAAGGGTATCGGCAGTGGCTGACCACTGAGGTGATATAGGACCAGCACAGTAAGTGAGGTCAGGGATTGTGTGGCGCTGGGAGAAGGTGCCCGCCCTAGTGGGTACTCCGGGGGTGTTGAGGAGAGTGAGGTGAGCTTGTTGGGCCATAGAGTTGAGTAGGCGGCCAGCACGAAAGGTCTGCGGATAACCCCATAGTATCTGCGGGGCATTAAAATCGCCGCAGAGAAGTATAGCCGTATGAGAGGGCAATGTGTTAAGAAATTTACCTAGGGCCGTGAAATGTGTGGTGTGAGTGGGGGGGTTGTAGAAGGACAACAGTGTCAGGCTGAGGTGAGCCTGAGGAGGATATTAGAGGGTGCCCACTAGTTAGGATTGGAGCGATAAAGGAATTTCAAGGGCTGCTACCGAGAGGTCACGGCGAACGTAGATAGAAGAGAGGGGGTTAGTAGCTATAGAGTGAAATTCCCGGTAGCCAGGGACGTTAGCGGAGCAGCGAGTTTCCTGGAGGAGAAGGAAGTGGGGCAGAGAGAGGAGAGTAAGAAGATACTGGTGTAATGGAGTGCGGTTAGTATTGAGATTGCGGCAGTTCCACTGAATTACATTGAGGTTCTCCATGTTGACATCTAACTAATTTGATTGCGCTGTGGCGTGCCATCGCGCTTCTTTGGGGGAGGTGGAAGAGAATCCGTGATGGCTTGCAATGAAGTCTGAAAGGTGGAGATCAAATTAAGTATGCGTTCGAACTGAACATTGACGTGAGTATTGAGGCTATTTAATTTGGCATCAATTTGGGTGATAGCTTTATCATGCTGTTGGAGGCAGCGCTCAAGGTCAGACTGGTATTTGTGACAGTCAGCGACGACATTCTCTATGTTTGAGAATTTGGAATCTATTCTAGTGAGTAGCTGATCCATGCGAGCCTCAAGAGCATCTAGGCGGCGATCGATGCTGCTGAGATCTTGTTTAAGGGGACGAATGGCCACTTCCAAACTAGCCACACGGAGCTCGATGGCATGAAAGCGTTCTTCAATAAAGGACGGAGGAGGGGGCGAGTGGGAAACGAGTGACTGTGGAGATGATTGGAGAGAGTAACGAGGCTTGGGAATCGGACGCGTATGACATTGACGAGATGGAGAGCACCCGAGCTGAAGCTGGGAAGGTGCCTGTGTTACTGCTGCGTAGGAACCGGGAGGGGAATAGAACGCATGCTCTGCAAGAGGAGGATAGCCGTCGTCTATAGGGGGCTGCGGAGGAGCCGGCTGAGTGGCCTGGCGAAGGTTGACACGCTGTTGGTAGGCGTTCTTGGCACACTCCTTGCTTTTCTGCTTATAGTAGGGGCAAATAGGGGCGAAAGTAGCATGCTCGTTTGTCTGGCAGTACCGGCACCAGGGCTGCGTGCACTTGTGGACAGAGCGCGGCGGAGAGATAGGTGAAGTGCACTTGGGGCAGTTAATGGTGGCACTAGAGCACTGATGTGCGCGGTGGCCAATCTCGAGACAGCGCGTACATGCAGGAACGCGGGGTTTGTGAGGGCGGCATCGAAATGCTGCTCGACGAAAGTAAACAGTGCGGGGGTTGACAGTACCAGCAAATGATATTAGCACTGTTTCGGTGGACCCCATCATGCGCGCGGTTATGATATCGGCTGTGTATGTCTCTAGGTCCTTCATGAGATCGGCGGTCGAAAGGCCGCGTTCGACACCATGTATGACACCGAGGCAGGAAAGAGGAGGTTTGACAGGCTGGGGACGGACTTTCACGAGCTTACCAGAGTGCGTTTTCAGAAAGACCAGGTTCAGCACTGGCCTGTTCGAAACCCACCGCCGGACACCCACCGGTAAAAATGGGTACAAGCGTCCCCCGGCCTGGTGCTCGGCTTTTACAGGGGTGTACGTTTGGGAGAAGCTCCGTAAACCCCGCTGCGCGCCCCTCCTCCGCAGTGGGCCCAAACCCAGTTTCGAACCTCGCAGCCTGCAAAGGTGGTTCTGTTTGTCTTGCAAAGGTACTTCCTTTGACCCTCACCTGAAGTGCTCCCTTAGAGCCTCAGCTGCAGCAGTCCTAAAAAAAAAAAAAAAACAAAACAAAACGGCCAGGCTGTTTTAACCAGGTTCAGCACTGGCCTGGTCTCGAGGGTGAGGTCGTTACAGGAGTGTTCAGAGAGGTTGGCAGCATCGATTATAGTTTTTAGTAGTTCGTAGGGCCGAGTACGAGGAGATAGGGTGCCAGGCGGGAGCTGGAGCCCGACCGATATTACGTCCAGGCGAGATCTGGCAGGTTTCGCGCCCTTGCGAGTGGCACCGACCGTTTCCCAGCCGTCGTCCGGGGATGGAGTGAAGTCAATGGTCGGGTGCAGTGCAGCAGCCGTGAGATTCCGCGGGTCAGAAGAGGCGCCTGCGGTGTAGCCATATAACAGTACATCATTGGCTAAATTGGCTAAAGTATCTAAACTCTGGAGTGATAAACAGCCAAAGGCCAAGCAAAAAATAAAATATAAATTAGAACTTATAAATAAAAACAGCAAAAAAAATAAAATAAAACAGAAACAAATGAACATGCAAATTATAAATAACTTTTAAAAACTCGAAAAAAAGAAAGAAAAAAGAACACATTTGCTTTACATGCATCTAAGCAATCTTAAGTATTTCCTACAATTTTTTGCGCACATCATCATCATCATCATCATCAGCCTGATATTACCCACTGCAGGGCGAAGGCCTCTCCCATATTTCTCCACTTAACCCGGTTCTGTGCAAGATGCATCCACTTGACCCCTGCGAACTTCTTAATCTCATCCGCCCACCTAACTTTCTGCCGCCCCCTGCTACGCTTTCCTTCCCTTGGAATCCAGTTTGTTACCCTCAGCGACCATCGGTTATCCTCTCTTCGCACTACATGTCCTGCCCATGTCTATTTCTTCTTCTTAATTTCTACTAGAATGTCGGTAACTTGAGTTATTTCTCTGACCCACTCTACACGCTTTCTATCTCTTAATGTTACCCCTGCCATTTTTCGTTCCATAGCCCTCTGGGTTGTTCTCAACTTAAGTAGAACTCTCTTGGTTAGCCTCCACGTTTCAGCCCCATAGGTGAGTACAGGCAAGATGCAACTGTTGTATACTTTCCTCTTGAGCGATACCGGTAAGCTGCTAGTCATAATCTGCGAGTGCTTGCCAAATGCACTCCATCCCAATCTTATTCTTCTTGTTATTTCCTTTTCATGGTCCGGATCTGCGGTTACTACCTGTCCTAAGTAGACATATTCGTCCACTACTTCCTGTGTTTCGCTACCTATAATGCAAACTGCTGTTCCTTCCCGAGGCTGTTGAACATTACCTTGGTCTTCTGCATATTGATTTTCAAGCCTACCTTTCTACTTTTCCTGTCTAGGTCATCAATCATTATTTGCAGTTCATCCCCCGAGTTGCTTAGCAAGGCAATGTCATCAGCAAATCGCAGATTACTGAGGTATTCTCCATCTACCCTTATCCCTAACTGCTCCCATTCCAAGTCTCTGAATACTTCCTCTAAACAAGCCGTGAATAGTACTGGAGAGATTGTGTCTCCTTGCCTAACACCTTTCTTTATAGGAATTTTGTTACTTTCTTTATGCAGAACTATGGTTGCTGTGCAGCCACTATATATATCTTCCAGCACTTTCACGTACGGCTCGTCTACCCCCTGATTTCGCAATGCCTGCATCACCGCCGAGGTTTCAACTGAGTCAAATGCTTTTTCGTAATCAATGAATGCTATGTATAAGGGCTGGTTATATTCCGACCATTTTTCTATCACCTGATTGATGGTATGGATATGATCGATAGTAGAGTACCGTTTCCGAAACCCTTCTTCATCCTTTGCTTGATTGCAGTCTAAGGTTGTCCTGATTCTATTAGCGATTACCTTAGTAAATAGCTTATACGTAACATACAGTAGGCTGATTGGTCTGTAATTTTTAAGGTCTTTAGAGTCCCCTTTCTTGTGAATGAGGATAATGTTTGCATTCTTCCATGATTCCGGTACCGCCGATGACACCAGGCACTGCGTATACAGGGTGGCCAGTTTTTCTAGCACGATATCCCCCCGTCCTTCAGCAAATCTGTAGTTATCTGATCCTCTCCAGCTGATTTCCCCCTTTTCATAGTTTCTATTGCTTTCTTGACCTCGTCCTTCGTCACTGGTGGAACGTCTGACTGTTTTTCCCTACCGCCAATCTCACTACGGTCCTGACTACTTTGGCTACTGTAGAGATCTGTATAGAACTCCTCGGCTACTTTGACTATCTTTTCCATATTAGTGATGACGTTGCCCGCTTTGTCCCTTATCGCATACATCTGGTTTTTGCCTATGCCCAATTTCTTCTTTACCGCTCTAAGGCTTCCCCCGTTCTTTACAGCATGCTCAATTTTCTCCATGTTATACTTCCTTATATCGGCCACCTTGCGCTTATTGATTAGCTTTGATATTTTGGCCAATTCGATCTGGTCTGTTGGATTGGAAGCTTTCATACTCTGGCGTTTCTTAACCAAATCTTTCGTCTCGTTAGACAGCTTACCGGTATCCTCTCTAACTATCCTACCGCCTACTTCTACCGCGCACTCAGTAATGATATCTCTGAAATTATTGTTCCTTGCCTCTAGGGTAATGTCGCCATCCTCGCTTAGAGCTGAATACCTATTCTGTAGCGAGATGCTGAACTCTTCTGCCCTCCCCCTCACCGCTAACTCGTTTATGGGTTTCTTTCTTACTAATCTGTTGCGTTCCTTCTTCAGATTTAGGCTAATTCGGGACCTCACCATCCTGTGGTCACTGCATCGCACTTTCCCGATTACCTCTACATCTTGCATAATGGCGGGGGTTGAACACATTATATGAAGTCGATTTCATTTTTAGTCTCTGCGTTAGGACTTTTCCATGTCCATTTCCGGTTCTTCCGTTTGCTGAAGAAGGTATTCATGATTCGTAAGTTATTGCGCTCTGCAAACTCAACTAGTAACTCCCCCCTGCTATTCCTAGAACCAATGCCATAGTCACCTACTGCCTTGTCTCCTGCCTGTTTTTTCCCTACCTTGGCATTGAAGTCGCCCATTAGTACAGTATACTGCGTCTTTACTTTCGCATTGCCGATTCTACATCTTCATAGAAGTTTTCAACTGTCTGGTCATCATAACTACCTGTAGGTGCATAGGCCTGTACAACCTTCAGTTTATACCGCTTATTAAGCCTAATTACGATGCCTGCAACCCTTTCATTAATACTATAGAATTCATCTATATTACCCGCTATATACTTATTGACAAGGAAACCTACTCCTAGTTGTCGCCTCTCTGGTAAACCTCGATAAGCACAGTATACATGCCCTTCCTTCAGTACAGTATAAACCTCATTCGGCCTCCTAACCTCACTAAGCCCTATGACATCCCATTTCATGCCCTCTAGTTCCTCTAACAGCACTGCTAAACTAGCTTCACTAGCTAGGGTTCTAGCATTAAACGTTGCCAGGGTCAGTTTCTAATGGCGGCCTGTCCAGCGGAGCCAGGCTTTCTTAGCACCCCCTGCTGCGTCACAGGTCTGACCGCCGCCGTGGTCAGTTGTTCCGCAGCCGCTGGTGACTGAAGGCCGGGGTTTTATGGAGCTTATAGTGCGCACTTAATAATTATTTCACGTAAGCCAGTGCTTTGAGAGAACTGAACCATTCAATGCATTCGTACTGGCTCCGATCCGTGTTAGCAAAGCATACCCCGTAGGAGCACTCGAGCAGACGACGCTTTGGCGCGTGACTCCTCTAGCTGAGCAGCGCCACCTGGCGACAAATAGTGTATATATTGTCTAAAACGAGTAAGAACGAATTTAAAGGCTACCGTTCCCGTCGTCTTGGTTTCTTTTTTTTTTTTTCCTGAATATTTGTTTGCAATTGCCTTCACCACAATTATATCCTGCCTTCTGTGAGTGTAATGTTACCTTTAGGAATTGCGTTCAGAGAGACTTTCAGCAACAATCGGCATGACAACCGTTACACTAAGCAATTACATTCCCCATTATCATTTCCTGCGTCAGTGAGTGAGTGTATGTTACATTTAGGTTGCGTTCAGAGACATCTTTCAGAAACAATCGCCGTTTACAGTGAGTGTATGTTACCTTTAGGTTGCGTTCCGAAAGACCTTTCAGCAACAATCGCCGTTTAACTCACTGAGAGCGTCGTGCGCGCCTATACGGGATATGGTTTGGCAATACGCGGCTCCGATCGTTAGCTACCTCAGCGGGTAAGGACGACGACAAAGACCTCAGTGCAACGCTACCAGGAAACTAGCTGGCAAGAGCGTTTCGTCCTAGAAAAAGACTGCAGTAATCGATGCTTCTGTGCGCCCGTGTTGCAGGAGAGCATGCTCTAAGCGGGACGCTTTCTCCGTAGCTTATCAAAGAGCTTCGCTCACAGCTTACACGCGAAAGGCTTGCTGGACAGTTTCGACTAGCCGCAAACAAGCTGCATGCGAGGCTTCGTTTCGGCGCCAGTGTTGTGAGCGGGACAATCGACCACTCGTCGCGCACTCGGGTTCGCCGCTCTGGGGGAGACAGTCAATAATGCGAGTACACCAGGCGCTTGTTTCCCAACTGTACGCGACGCGCCCTCATCGAATAAAGGACAAAAAAAAAAAAAAAAGAAACAAGGACCGATGATGTCAGCACTAAGCATGGAGCGGCCGTCAGCCACTTTGTTATGTGAAATCGCGCACGTGTATACGCAGCGTTTGAGCCGTGTCTCCTTAGCGAAATATTTCACTGGTAATTATATGCGCTTGATTCTGATGTTTTGAGGTGACTGCACGCTAACTTGTCGAGCTGCAGCTTGTCAGGTGGCGGGGGAAGAAATTAGTCGACGATGCAAAATATATTACGATTACTGATGTGCTGTGAACAGCATATTGTGAGCTTCTTGACTCAGTGTTACATGTAGTCTTCAATGCTTTATGTTGTCGGCATGTGTGCGCTTTTGTTCTTCCCTGCGTGCACTAATGGCTACGTCACCACCGCAAGGTGCGAAACTATTCTTGTATATTCCAAGGAATAAAAAGAGCAGAAAAGGAAAGAAACAGATGTGGCACGAACATGGCCTCAATATCGCTATTTATATCAACGTCCAGGATATCCTGTCTGCAAGTCACAAGATCATGAGTCAGATATTTGCCCGGCACTGAAGCCGACGAGAATTCGGCACCTGACGGCAGTGGGCCTTTCGCCGAACAACTCATCTTCATACATTGCATGGACGCAAGGGCTGTATCATAGCTCTCTCTCTCTTGAACTTTATTAGAACAGCCAACCTTGTTCCCTAGTTCACATAAATGATATTGTTGATATCCCTCCTTGCTCCGAAATAGCTTTATACGCCGACGACACAAATATGTTCTTTACTGACGCGAGTTTACAAGCTATAGAGAGCAAAGCAAATATCTGGTTGCGGGCCAATTAATAGGTTAGAATGAAACATCACGAAGGCGAAGTATGTAATATCCAGAGCTAAAAATAAAGTCATAGGAGATGAGCCAACCATACTATACAATTTAAACGTTATACAGCATGTACAGTCAATAAAATTTCTTGGAGTTATATTTAATGAATACCTGCTGTGGACTGACCATATTAATCAAGTAAGAAAAAGGATTTCGCGATCTGTGGGCCTTCTAAACAAATTTAGGCTTCTATTGCCAATATGGCTTTAAAAAAAATCAACTTTATTTCAGTTTATTTCAATCGCATCTTCACTACTGTCTGCTCGTATGGGGCGTTACAACACAGGGTAATTTAAATGCTTTGCTTCTGCTAAAAAAAAAAAAAAAAAAAAGGCCATTACAGCAACTGCTAACCTAGCTTACTTAGAAAGCACGGACCAGTTGTGGAACAGCTTAGGGCTATATTAATCATTTTTCAATTAAACTCTTCGACTAGCGCTTGAAACCTATAATACAATTCATTCTGAACCTCAGTTTTTTGTAACGCCAGAACTACCTCAAAATCCATATCACCTTCGGCATATGGAAATAAGAACACCAAAAGCAAGAACGAATTGCAGGTTTAAAACGATTAAATATCAAATGACTGCCCTTTTAAATGAAAACAGAAATATCCATGACCTCTCGCACCACTGTAAAAGTAAAAAAGTCTACAAGAGAAAAGTAATTGCACTGCTGACTACATGACGTTTTGGTACATCTCGTGATATATACTGTGCGTTGATATCAGTGAACATGATTCTTTTTTCTTTCTTTCCCTTCATAACTTCCTGAATTTCATCATTGCTTCTTTTCAAGAAATCTTAATTTACTGTAACATGCACTGTACAGCTTCTCGCTCTTGTATGTTCATCGTAGATTGCTGTACCAGCAGTTGGGGCGTGTGATGGTTTCATGATCTTTTTTTTTTTATATTTATTCAGAACACCTTAGGTTCAGGTGTTGTTATTTTTGAAATGCATTTTGTTTCATGTGCTTGTGGAATCTGATGTCATGATGACCGCTACACACATTGTATTCGCTTGTTTTGTATACAAGTGCCAAATGCCATTTGCTTCCCCCAAGGAGGAAGGCCACGTCAAGCGTCGGGCCTTTTGGCCTCCTTCCTGAAGTGTAAATAGAAATGCATTTCAAAATAAATAAATAATTAAATAATACCCCATTAATTTTTTTTTACTTATTTCATTATGCCCTGAGGCAATAAATTTTTTTTTTTAAATAACAAGAAAATTCAAAAGTGGCAGGCATCGGGAATGCAATCATTTCTTTTCGTTTCTTTAAAAAGTTATTTTGCATACAGTGGCCCTAACATAGACCGTATAAGTGACATTCAGAATACAGGTGCTGCTGAATGTTTTCATTGGCCTGAACTGTTAGTCATCGTCATTCATATAAGCGGAAAAAGTAATTTGTAGCCTCCCAACACACGCATGGCACCCGCCCCCTGCATGTGTGTGTGTGTAGGGGGGGGGGGGGGGGGGGGTATTTTTTGGACATTAATGTCTGTCTGCCTGTCGCGTATATATTGCTCAGGCGTTTAGGATTTCTTTTAGTTTTTGAGCAAGTACGGTATGTGATGCCATCTAAATTATACGATGTAAAATATTGAAGTGTTGCATAGTCGCCGCCGCTTTAGCATCGCCCAGGTGTGTATGCATTTGGCATGGAGTCTTTTATGATAGACCTTTTCCTATCATTGGTACATAGAGGCCTTTTGTATAACGGTTTTTGGCATAGATTCATTTATATCAGGGGGTGTGCAGATTATGTTGATGCTATAAGCAGGAGAGACTGTCCTATATCATGCATGGTTTCCTGGACATCATCATCGATAGCGTTATCTGACTGCCGCCTGCAGGGAAAACTGCGTGGGGTGGTCGGAATGCTTTCAACTGTGATAAAACTGAATGCTGCAGGTCGATTCTGCGACGACATGCTGTCAGTGATGGCCTATTCTTTAATATTGGGTGCGAGCGCCACCACTGGAGCCAACGGCGCTAGCGTACATGCCACTGAAGCAGACGCTCGATTGAATTTGCGCGTTTTAAAAGCTTGTAGTTGCTTTTATTTCTGTAGTTTTGGTTGATAAGTATAGTACCAGCATTGCACGTTTTGATCTCGCATTGTTACTCAGGTTGCTGAAGTTTATTTAAGCTGTTTCCAAGCTCCTTATTGCTCTGTACCCGGACCTACGCTACGCGACGGAATCCGGCGTAAGCGAGAAAAATAACCTCGCGGAGTTCTGCCCCGCCGGGGTGGCGCAGTGGTTACGGCGCTCGTCTACTGTTCCCAAGAACGCGGGATCGAATCCCGGCCTCTGCGGCCGCTTTTCGATGGAGACGAAAAGCAAGGCGACCGTGTGCTGTGCGCTGTCAGTGCACGTTAAGGAACCCCAGGTGGTCAAAATTTCCGAAGTCCTCCACTACGGCGTCTCTCAGAGCCTGAGTCGCTTTGGGACGTTCAACCCCACAAACTGAACCAAACCAAATCTTCCTTATTCAAACTCTCAACGGGCAAAGAAGCGAGTGGTAATTCTCATGTGTGCAGCAGACATTCCAGTGAGAAAGATTTTGTCCATGCATGCGTTGGCGCTCAATATTTCGGTGAGTAGCGGCAGAGGGAACGGTGCGCGCGTTTTAATTTGAACTATACCGCTTGTGAAGTTAACGAAGGCCTATTGCCAGCAGCGTGGATGCTGGCTTCTTCACGGAAAAGTACGCTCCCCGAGCAAGGAAAGTACAAAGGCCAAGTCTCATTCTTCTGAATGAAGGCGTTGACACGGAAGTTTCACAGAATCGAGCTAGAAAATTCTGCCACCACGGGCGGAGGTATGCATTATGAGTTATCTCATTCAGCGTGTGCAGTGCTGCAGTAATTTCAAATGACGAAGTACGTGAATACCCGTGAGATAGCGCATTGCATGTTATGATGTGCTGAGGTATGCGTCAGGGAAGCTACTTCGCGCGGGGAAAACAAATGTTCGCCAAAATGCGCAAGAATTCGCTGCGTGAAACATCACTTCTTCACACTTGTTATAAAAATTAATCCACGTCTTCACCACCGTGTCCAAATTGTCTGCTATAATATTTTCAAAGGAGGAGGTTAATGGGGCCGCTTCAGCCGGTGCTCTTCGAAGACGCTTAGCATCTGTCAGTCCCCTGACAGCTCCGCTTCTCTTGCAGAGAAATCCCATTACCGGTATTCAATGAACACTTACCTCTGACTTTTTTTGTGGCCGCTCCATCTTTTTTTACATAACAGCAACAGCAATGCTGCAACCGGTGCGCGTCGTCGTCGCAGTAAACCTCGCAAACTTCGATAACTCTGATTCGGTGAAGTGCTTTCTTACCAAATTAGTGGGTATAATATATCTCGATTAAGCGTATCAGAACCAAGCCAAGGTGTATATTAAGTAGATAAATAAAACGTAATACTAAAGGGGGCAACTAAACTGCCTAGGAAAGCATCTTAGAGCAGACATGGCAGTAATTGAATTACATTAATGAAATTACTAGAATTTAATTACTTTTCTTGTAATTTGTAATGTAATGAACTACTTTTTCAGTTTGGTAATTTAGTAATGTAATTAATTACTTTTTGACAGTAATTTCGCAGCAAAAGTAATTACTTCCTTTGCAAATTACTTTTACTAAAGTGCGCCACTGCTCCTTCCATAGATAGCAAAGTAGAATGCCGCAAAATCAGGAATGACGTGCGGCAAACTGACGTTCGCCGATCATTTCACGACCGTTCGACCACGCTTCGGCTTTTGTATTTATTGTGTGTGTGTGTTTTTTGTTTTGTTTTTTTGCGGTTGTCTTATTTTTGTAATGGCAAGTGCTGTAGGAAAGAGAGAAGGAATAGCTTTCTGAGACGGAATTTCGCGGGAAGATGAAAGAATGTGCGGGCTTCGCGTCTGGAAAACAAGTTAGATTTAGTTTACTGACTTTAGTTAGTTTTTGCACGGATTAAAACTAGAAAGTAATTTAAAGTAATTGAATTACTCAATAGAAGTAATTGTGATGTAATTTCATTACTTTTGGGAAGCAGTAATGAATAATGTAATTTAATTACTTTTCTGCGATTTTCAGAATAGTAATAATGTAATTTAATTCCTTTTCAAAAGCAATTTTGCCATGTATGTCCTACAGCAGCAGTTCAACGCTAGTTATCCCACTTACTACGTCACGCTGCCCTACAAAGAGGTGGCGCCACGGTATGTCCTCGCGCCCATATATCTGGTGTTTCGGCGAACACTTTCAAAATTCATGGAAATAGTGAGTTCAAAAAATAGGAAAATATATTTGCAGAAACAAACACTCAGCCGCGATGGACACAATTTGCTGCAATTTTTTTTTAACTTGTACATCCGATTAGCTAAAACCCGCTAATAAAAATTTTTTAGTTTTTGTGGTTAAGTGCTTGCTCTCAGTTGCCAGCTCCAATCCGTGGATTAGACGATATGCCATGTTTTTTTTTTTTTTTTTTTTTTCAAACGAGCAAAAACTCATTTTTTAAATCCTTGCTGCTCGAGAAATCGGACGATTTTTGCCGTATGAAAACGAAACTGAACGCTAAAGACAGCAGGAAGCTCTCTACTGACGTGGCGTCCGGTGATAGCGTCTTGCAGTGGCTACTGGGCTGCGCTGGAACTGCAAGCGGTATTGCGCAACGTAACGAATAATACATTCTTTTGCTTCGCACATTGGTATATGGTACGATCATTGTCAGATGTATGGTTGTCATTTTTTAGAGTTGAGGAGTGAAATAAAGTGCATGACAGTCACTATTAATTTGACGTAGTCACTGCAACATGTAATCGACTGACTTCACAAATGTACCAGCTTCCTACGCGTCTTTTGCGCTCAGATCATCTTTTGTATGGAACATCTGTTGGATTAACTCATGAGGCAGGGCTTTCTTTTTTGGTTTAAAAGCTGTTATAACTTCATCTTGCTCACGGCCATTCGAACTCCGAATTTGGACTAACCAGCAAAGTGTGTTAATTAAAAAGTAGATTATTTGGTTTAACTTTACTGGTTTTAATTAGTGTGTTTAGCTGAATAATTAGAGGAGCTCTGCAGCAAATCCTGCCCCCCGAGTCTAGCTGATCGAGAGTTTGGTCCTGGAAATTCTTTGTTTCTATTTCAAACTCAATATTAGGAATTTCTGTAAGTGTTCGCTGGGACACCCGGTATATGAACGCCGCAAAATGAGACGTAAAACGGGCTACCCCCCCACCTTTTCCCCTAATAGCAACATGTAGAAAGGCAATGAGAAGTACAATTATATATAATTTTCTTCACAATAAAAATTCGTGGCTCTTTTGATATACTTTTTATCTTTGTCCACCCGTAAAGTACGCGTTTATTGCTGAGAAAAATTGTAATTAAACCTTTTCGAGCCCTCGAAATAAATTTGGGACGTCTACATCGAAAAGGACTGCGTGATCACCGTTTCGAAGTGAATGGCGGCAAAGCTAAGCCTCCGAGATCCGTGAGTGTTGACGCACTCATACTTGAGAATTCGGCCGGCGATGGCGACACCCGTATTTCATTACTAGGTCTAGGTCTCTTCTTCTTTTTTTTTTTTTTTCTTGCTTAAGAAGTTTTGTTTTCGTTGAAAATATAGCGTCTTTACAACTAGCTCGCTCAAATATACCGGTCCACGCAAGCATGAATCTGTCCTCGTCTGCAGAATTCCTTGAAGCGTAAGTTAAACACAACTCCGTCCGATTAATGTTCTGAGCGAAAATGGAGTCCATGACGCTATGTTGATTTTTTTTTCCGATATCAAGAGACGCATTAATTGGCGAGAAATATCGATTTGAAAACCTTCCCGCCATTCGGTTCAAACTCCCGATAGCATGATAGGAGTGAAATTGCCGAGTTGGCGAAAACTCTCCGGCGTTGGCGGCGTAGCTCGCTTTTGCCGACCGGTAGGCGGTGTTTAGGGGGGATTTCAACTGATCAGCCTGCCACAGTGACATGTTGTCTCGGTCTGAAAATCGTCTAAGGCATGTAGTAGAGGAGCGATCACGTATATAAGCTGCAAAAGACGAGAATCATAATTGTTATAGATTGAGGAGTGAAATAATACTGCTATCAAATTTCCCTCGCATCGTTTCAATAGGGCGCCTGTCATTTTTTTTTTTCATATTTTGTTCCGTTCTGACTACATATATATATATATATATATATATATATATATATATATATATATATATATATCTAATGAATGTTCTGTTTGAGATAGAGTGATAGAGGCTTGTTATTGGTTTGAACATGTGCCTTTATATATATATATATATATATATATATATATATATATATATATATATATATATATATATATATATATATATATATGTGTGTGTGTGTGTGTGTGTGTGTGTGTGTGTGTGTGTGTGTGTGTGTGTGTGTGTGTGTGTGTGTGTGTGTGTGTGTGTGTGTGTGTGTGTGTGTGTGTGTGTGTGTGTGTGTGTGTGTGTGTGTGTGTGTGTGTGTGTGTGTGTGTGTGTGTGTGTGTGTGTGTGTGTGTGTGTGTGTGTGTGTGTGTGTGTGTGTGTGTGTGTGTGTGTGTGTGTGTGTGTGTGTGTGTGTGTGTGTCAGATTTGCATCAGTAAACTTTAAATCGAGCTTACTGAGACTCATTTGGATCGCCGAAACAAAGTAAAAAGAGTGATGCTGATAATGAACGCTGATAATTATATATCAGCATGAAAGGGAAACAGCGCTATTTCAGCCCAGGGAGGTGTCACGAACCCTTTCGGTCACTCGGCAAGCCCTACATATTTACGGCATACTCGAATCGCCTGAATTTGAGTATCTTGAACATATACAAGTGGTTATTTAATGAATTTATTTTATGGCACGAATATCTAAAGCACATTAAATTGAAATCGTGGGCGATTACTCGCGTATACAATGGTATCAGAAGTCGGCGTGCAAATTAATAGACGAAATTGTTTTCAATGTGCTAATTTCCGTGTTTTACGATATAGATGGTGAGCAAGCGTTTTCTTTTCGTTCTTTTACAAGCATTACAACTTTAAATGGGCTGCAGTATACCCATTTGTTCACGCTTTCCCACCATCGAAAATTTAAAACTTTCATCCTCCACTAGAGACTAATAAATAATGACGGCGAGGGATAATGTTTTTCAACGCTGATCGAAGGGTATTATAGGGTTCCTGGTATATAGTTGACAGCGAGAGCTTTCACGCGGTCTCTGTTCCATGCTCTAGCTCTGTATCTCTCAATAAGAACGAAGCGTAGAACTTTTAAACTAAATAAAACTAAATGCGAATAAAGGGTACAGATAGAATGCCTGCGTGTATTTTATTTCAAAATTTATGAATGTATACGGACTTCATATCCCGATAGTATATTCCGAAACGTGATATTACGTTTCACATCAGGCTCATTTGAACAACTATACCTCTCACGCCTGCACATTTGCCAGCTCCACTTCGTAATAACAAACACGATTAGACGCTGTGGCGCCTAAGGCTTGTCGGTTATATGACTATTTTCAGGAGAAATAAGGGCAGCACCGCGGTATACACCAGCGAGCAGAAAGCTGTAAGTCTCTCTCTCTCTCTCTCTCTCACACACACACACACACACACACATTTATCTATATATATTGCCGCGTGCCTCTTTGAAAAGAGGAAAAAGAAGAACAGAGGACAAAGAGGACGAAACTGAGTGTAGCGCGTGGAACTGTTCCGATCAGTGATCGCTGCCTCGTACTCGTTACATTTTCTGGTGGAGGTGCGGGGTACGATTTCCCTTTTTGCTGAGTGCAACCCCTCAAGGGCAACTGAGAGCCACCACGGATTTGACACCGGTCCATCGCAGTTGCAGCCGCCGCCTTCGAGGTCAGTCGCCAGAGTTCGAGCCACTTTCCTGCACGCCTGTGGCCAACATGCATAGATCCTACCCGAACATTGCTGCTAACGGAGAGTCTTCACCCCAGTTCGTCGTCCTCCAGTCTCGAACGCCACCGTCCTTCCATGGCGAGCTTTATGAGGACGCTGAAGACTGGCTGGACCAATTCGAACGGGTCGCCAATTACAACGGCTGGGATGAGCAAAGGAAGCTCTATAATGTCTACTTTGCTCTCGAAGATTCAGCGCGGACTTGGTTCGTGAACCACGAAACTGCACTATCAACATGGGACCTCTTTCGTCGCCAGCTGTTGGCGACCTACACCGCCAACGACTGAAGAGAGCGTGCGGAGTCGGCGCTGAAATCTCGTATCCAAGCCCCAAACGAGAGCATTGGAATGTTCTACGAGGACATCATCCGCCTTTTTAGGCGTTCTGATCCAAATATGTCAGAGGAGAAGAAAGTGCGCCACCTAATGCGCGGGGTGAAGCAAGAACTATTTGCTGGGCTTGTGCGCAATCCACCTGGCACGGCATCAGAGTTTCTAACGGAGGCCACCGCGATAGAACAAACACTTCGACACAGGGCTCAGCACTATAACCGTAACGTGTCCGCCATGTCACCGGTCGTCTACGGTTCCGGCTTCAACGGTTCTGATGATGCCTTAAGGGAGCTTATTCGATCTGTAGTCAGAGAAGAGCTGAGACACATTCAGCTACATGGTCTAACATCGTCGTCGAGACTTCCATCACTCGCGGAGGTCGTTCGCGAAGAAGTGAGGCAAGCCGTCCCGGAACCGTCTGTGCCTGCTGTGCAGCCACCGCCACCAAGTGTGCCAACGTACGCGGCCGTGCTTCAGCAGCATAACCTCTGTGATCCTCCAAGAGGGAACCCCACTGTGCCGCATCCAAACCAGCACCATAGTGGGTACGACTCTCCCAGAGCCAGAGTGAACCCCCCTACTCTTGATCCAAGCCCACGCCATCCTCCTCTTCTAGCCGAGGCACGATTTCGAAGGACTGACGTCTGGCGTGCCCCTGACAATCAGCCCCTTTGTTAACACTGTGGTGAGGCCGGTCACATGTTAAGGTTCTGTCCGTACCGCCGCGCCGGACTTCGTGGCTTCCATCCGCGTGCACGATGTCCTCGGAGTGGTGAACGACCAGCCGAAATCGAGGAGTACCTGTCGACGCATACGAATCCTCCGGACGTCCCACAATACGGGTCCCGCGTCATTACCTCTTCCCGTTATCGTTCTCCAAGTCCACGGCCCTCTACATACCGCACTAGCCGCTCAACGAGCCCCCGCTCCCCGAGGCTTCGGGAAAACTAGGAACAGCGACCTGCGGAGGTGAGGCCGCTGACGAGCGAAGTGCTGAACATCCTCCATCAAGTTTAGTACAAGATAACGGCTATCAGACGGCGACATGTAACGATGATCCTGAGTGCGCAGTTTCGGACATACCGGTTTCTATCGACGATTGTCTCATTACAGCTTTAGTTGATACGGGGGCGGACTATTCAGTTATGAGCAGTCGGTTAGCCTGGAAATTGAAGAAAGTTTTAACCGAGTGGACTGGGCCTCAGATCCGCACTACAGGGGGACACCTTATTACCCCGGCTGGAAGATGCGTTGCGAGAGTTGCAATTGACGGATTTGTTTATGTTTGCGACTTCGTTGTACTTACCCACTGTTCGCGAGACGTCATATACTCGGCTTGGACTTCTTACAGGCTAATGGTGCGATAATTAATTTGCAAGAATCACGAGTGACATTTTCGCCGAGCCAAGCCATTGCGAGATCTAGCGTCGACGGTTCATCAACGTCCGCCTTACGTATTACAGCTGCCGACGTTACGGTCCCGCCACGGTGCAGCATTATGGTCTTGGTAGAAAGCGACTCACCATGCGGCCGAGACGTTCTGGCAGAGACGAACTTGGGCTTGCTTTTTGAGAAAGGGATCTGCGCTGCAAGAGGACTTGTTCGCTTGCGGGACGGTTGTGCGAAGCTCTGGATTACGAATTTCGGGACCGAGCTTCAGCACATGCGAAAGGAACGGCCATCGCGTATGTTGCCGACTTTATTGAGCCAGGGAACGCCTGTACTCTGGCGCCGCCGTCGCCAGCCAGATGTAATGCACCCGACATTCTATCAACTGTGGACATTAATGCCAATCTGCCGGTGGTTGAGCGGCGGCGACTCCTAGACCTCCTTCAGGAATTTGCTGGATGCTTTGCAACGTCTTCGAAAGTTGGGCGTACCCCAGTAGCCAAACACCGCATTATGGTTGACGCGGAGACCAAGCCGATTTCCCAACACCCATACCGAGTGTCGTCAACGGAACGAGAGGCTATTCGAAGCCAGGTGCAGTAAATGCTTACCGATGACGTGGTACAGCCGTCTACCAGCCCCTGGGCTTCGCCTGTAGTGTTGGTGAAGAAAAAAGACACCTTGCGTTTTTGCGTCGATTATCGTAAGCTAAATCAGGTAACGAAACGGGACGTATACCCGCTCCCACGTATCGACGACGCATTGGACCGCTTACGCAATGTCAAATATTTCTCGTCGCTTGTCCTCAAGAATGGCTACTGGCAGATAGAAGTGGACGAAAGAGACAGAGAGAAAACAGCGTTCGTCACCCCCGATGGCCTTTATGAATTTAAGGGGGGACACCCCTCTTAAAACTTTTTTCCTTATTTATGGGTGGATCTGACTGAAACTTGCACCATTAATGTACTTTTGCATGCTGATTTCAAATATCTGATTAGTTTTCTTGTAGATGAAATAGCTTTCAAAATATTACCTAATTCATGTTCTTCGTTTGGAGGTGAGTTAATTACTAAACACTTTATGGCATGAGGAGAATAGCCCTGCCAGAGTGATCTAGAAGGATCATAGAGTGCCGCTAGTCATGAATTAACGTGGTAGAAGAATTTGAACCAAAGTTACAATAAGTCAAACTTTTATGAATAAAAGCCCAGGTTGGCACCTAAGATTGATAATTAATTCTGTAAATGTTGCCGCATAATAACTGTACATATTTTTGTCCTACGGCACTGTCGAAGGTTTTCTCTTTCTAACAAGACAAGAATGAGAGCTATAGCACAAATAGACTAAGAGATATCTCTCCTCCAAAATTGCAGCACCCTCAAAATTGCAGTTTTGAGAAAACGAGGAAAAACACTTCACAGCATGTAGGTGTAAATTATGTCAATGATTGATATGTCAACAAGATCAGAAACAGGTGGAAAGTGATCTGAAGCGAAAATTAATGGCCTATGCCAATTTGAGCCAAAGTTACGCAATAGGAAACGCTTGAAAGGAAAATTCCATTTGGGTACCGAAGACAACATAACCTTCTCAGCAAATTTTCTTTTGTCGTCACTGCATTTACCTTGGTTTCATGAGACTCGCAGGATTCCCTTTCTAGAAAAAAATTTTTTAAAGCAATAGCAAGAACAGGACCAGAGATATTGATCTTTAAAAAATGCAACACTACCAAAATTGGGGGATTGTCGGAAGCACTCAAGCCTCACGGCATTTAATCAGGAAGGGCAACCTCAAAGACCTCATGCTATTAAAATGCACCAGGAGCATAGTCGGGGTGCATGCTGTCGCGGTGTTTTCTTTTTTCTGTTTTAGCAACGCCAAGCGAAGCCGCCCGCTTCTTTGCAGAACGTACGCTACGGTGCAAGTCCTTTTCTTCAGCTCTCCTGGACCCAGTTGCTGTCACATTTGTACTGCATTCTTGCAGAATTGCTGCTGCTGTATGCTTGCAGCCGGCATTGAAGCGCAGCACAGCTTCTGCTGTGGCTGCTTCCACAGCAAACAGTGATGAGTGCCGCTCTTTGTGGATCAAGGTCCAGATGACCGAGTGGAAGCTTTCGTTCGAGTAATGGGTCTTCCCCCGAATGCACCTCTGCAGCAGGCTCTTCTCTGATAAACGACTATAAACAGGCAAAAGAGCATCAGCCACATCTCTTGGCAGACTGTAATTGTGCTTTGGTGCAGGCTCCTCTTTTGCCTTTGCAGCGTTGTGGCGGCACCATGACTTCTCACCGGTAGGACACAAACTGTGTTTGGGGCAGTCATCAGTAGATGTGATGTGGTAATATGTCGCCATCACAGCTCGCTGCATGGCATCCACATCACCTACATTTGATCGAAGCGCTCGGCCATAATATATTGCCAGCTTGTCAACTAGATCAGCTGTCAGCCTTCCTCTGCCGCCAAGACTTAGCTTCCCTGCACCCTTGTGTCTCTGCAAGAGGTTGCGCAAAGCTGCTCCCATACGCTTGTGCACGTGATTTATGCAGTCCTCTTTGACTATTTCAATGTAGCCATAGATTGCAGCATCTTTAAGAGCACTGAACGTGCGACTGTCCCCATCGCATAGCATGGTTGTGTAGCGCATGTTGTGGCGCTGCAGAGATCTTTCAAACAGAATTTTGCCAGCCTCTACTTCCATTTGACCAGCCTTGGAGTTGGTGTTTTTTTGGCACTGGTGGCGTGATTTCCAAAGTTCGTAGCCGTCAGTGTTTGGCTTGGGACCAATTTCGCAGCCCAGACAAAAGTTTGACAACACCACATAATCAAGCACGTAACCAGTGTAGAGTTCCACCACGGCACCGACGCCTATATGTGATGAGTGTCCGCGCGTCATCCATGTGCCGTCGTAGCACACGGCAATGTTCCCCCTATGCCCAAAACACAAGTCATCGTAGACCTTCGCCACTGCCTGCGCGGCTTGTGCCATAGCGGTCGTGGCGGCTCGGGTAGCAGCGGGTTGCAGTGTGTTCTTCAGATGCCGTTGAAACGTCTTGTTGTGCATCCCGCGCCGCGACAACCCCATCGCCGAAAAGATATCGTTCATTGCTGTCTGGCCGTTACCGGTCGACAGCATTGCTCGACTAGCCAGAATATTCAGCTCAAAAGGATTGCACCTTTTCTCGCCGTCAACCCTCCGCGAGTTCCACTCGGCCGCAATCTCACCGCAGTTGTCGCACAGCACGATCAGTTTTACGGCGAGGCCATAGCTCCGGTCGCTGGTAATTAAACGCACGCATCCACGACACGTTTTGCACCGCACGGCATCCAGAAGGATATTCACAATGCTGAGGTCAATTACCGCATAGGAGGCTGTTCCGTCCGCATCTGACTCTGCGGACGCACCACTTGCATCGGCGAACAGCGCGGTCTTTTGTGCCGTCGCCGGCGTCGATACCAGTCTATCAAGCGTAGCCTGCTCACGGGCACTCACTTGAGTTATGTCACTGTTAGTGACAGGCACGGTATCAATATGTACACGACTGCAGTCGGCACGAAGAACGGCGCCGTTGTCCAGCGGAATCGGAGAAGCGTCGCCGCCCGCAACGTGATCGTCACACAATCCCGCAGCACTGGCACTTGCTTCTTGCACAGTATGCAACGAAGTCGCATTCTTAACGCGTTTCTTTGGTTGCTTTCGCCCGAACTTGTGCAAAGAGCGGTACTTCTTCGCGCCTGGCATGACTCTCGCGTTGCACTAGCGTGGTCGGCAGAAAGACAAAATGGCGTCACTGGGAGTCCGCATTTCAGGGCTAGCTTGCCGGAACCAACCAAACGACGCCATTTTGATCACGTGCCTTAACCGGCCAATAGTAGCGCGCGCTGCATGCTATCTTTTTGTTTGTTTTTTATGGGGAAGGCGGAGCGCACAGGGTTGCTTTCCGAAAGAAAAAATAAGCCGAAAGCGCGCGCTTTCGAACGAGACCAAAATCGCCGTGGTGGAGCGCGTAGTTCTCATGCGCCGGGCGATCGAAATTGGGTGTCGTTTGTCCACAATTTAAAGGGCAGTGGGTGTGGTACTGCATTTTTTAATCGCTATAACTTCATAAATACGCGGGGTATAAGGATGAAAATTTGCGTGCAGATGCGGAATGGTGCGAGGAATACGAAAATGAAAAAATTGAAAATCCGATTTTCAGGCCGATTTTCGGTGCCAAAGAGCCGTGTCCCCCCTTAAAGTGCTTCCTTTCGGTCTCTGTTCTGCACCAGCAACCTTCCAGCGAATGATGGACACCGTTCTCTCTGGACTGAAGTGGCAAACGTGCTTAGTGTATCTCGACGATGTCGTCATTTTCGCGGCTAGTTTTGAGGAGCACCTTGACCGACTGCGAATGGTACTACAGGCACTGCGTTCAGCCCAACTGACGATAAAACCACAGAAATGCCATTTCGGATTCCAGGAGCTCCGCTTTCTTGGCCATGTTATTAGTTCTGAGGGCATGAAACCAGGTCCCGACAAGACTGCTGCTGTGAAAAATTTTCCGCGCCCAACCGACAAGAAGTCCGTTAGAAGGTTTTTGGGGCTTTGTGCCTATTACAGGCGTTTCGTAGAGAATTTTTCAGTGATTGCCGAGCCTCTTACGTGTCTTACCCGATACAATGTTCCTTTTGCGTGGCAAGATGATCAAGAGGATGCTTTCAACGAGTTGCGCCGGCGACTGCAGGCCGCCCCGATACTTGCCCATTTTGACGAAAACGCCGCTACGGATATCCATACCGATGCCAGTAATTTTGGACTCGGTGCCGTTCTGATTCAGTGGCAAAATGGCACTGAGAAAGTTATCGCTTACGCAAGTCGCTCTCTTTCAAAAGCAGAGACAAACTACTCAACCACGGAAAAGGAATGTCTCGCGGTAGTTTTGGCCATAACTAAGTTCCGACCCTATATTTCCGGCCGACCTTTTAGGGCTGTGAGCGACCACCATTCGTTATGCTGGCTAGCCAACCTCAAAGACCCCTCTGGACGGCTTGCAAGGTGGAGCCTCCGTCTCCAAGAATACGACATTACGGTTGTATACAAGAGCGGCCGTAAGCACAGCGACGCCGATTGCTTGTCTCGTGCACCAGTTGATGCTGCCGCTCCCGACCGAGAAGACGATGACTTCCCGTTTCTTGCTGTCGTCACGACCACCGACATGGCCCAGCGTCAACGGGCTGACCCCGGTTTACGCCCGCTTATTGAGCATCTCGAAGGCCTTGATGTAGCTGTCCCACGTGCTTTCGCACGGGGTTTATCCTCCTACAGCATTCGCAATCGCGTCCTATATAAGAGAAACTTTCAGCACAACAAGGAAACCTTTCTTCTCGTTGTGCCATCCGACCTCAGGCCAGAAATCTTGCACGCATGCCACGATGAGCCTTCGGCTGGTCATTTAGGAGTCACGCGAACATTAGCACGCATTCGACAAAAGTACTATTGGCCTAAGTTGCTGCCTTCAGTCCAGCACTACGTGAGAACATGCCGAGATTGCCAGCGGCGAAAGACACCTCCGCTGAAGCCTGCAGAGCTCCTTCAGCTGATACCTCCGCCAACAGCCCCTTTCCAGCAAGTGGGTATGGATCTTCTAGGCCCTTTCCCAAAGTCCGCATCAGGGCACAGATGGATAGTAGTGGCGACGGACTACTTAACGCGATACGCAAAGACACAGGCACTTTCCCGTGCAACTGCTTCAGAAGTAGCCCAGTTTTTTTCTTAAGACCATCGTACTGCGCCACGGTGCCCCATCGGTTATTACCACGGAGCGCGGTACAGCCTTTACGGCTGAGCTAATGCAGGCTCTCTTCAGTCTTACCCGCACAAGTCATCGTAGGACTACTGCTTACCATCCGCAAACAAACGGGCTGACTGAACGCCTCAATAGAACGCTTGCAGACGTGATTTCCATGTACGTCGACGTTGAGCATCGCACGTGGGATGAAGTCCTTCCGTATGCAACTTTTGCATACAATACGGCTGAACAGGAGACGACGCGTCTTGCGCCATTCGAGCTAGTCTACGGTCGTCCCGTCACCACAATGTTGGACGCTATGCTACCCATAAGTCATGGCGGCGATGTCACCAATGCCTATGCCGACGTCAACATATTTCTACAGCGGACCGAAGAAGCGCGCCAGCTCGCACGATGCCGTATTCAACAACAACAACAACATCGCGATGCCAGTCGCGGTACAACCTCCGACACCGAGACGTTCACTACCAACCTGGCTATCTTGTATGGGTGTGGACACTAGTGCGCCGTCGAGGACTCTCCGAGAAACTACTTCGCCGTTACTTTGGGCCATACGAGGTCATTCGGCGTCTTAGAGTGTAGCGCGTGGAACTGTTCCGGTCAGTGATCGCTGCCTTGTACTCGTTACAATATATATATATATATATATATATATAGGAGCGAACAGTCTACAAGTGCAAGGTAAACATTTTTTTTTTATGTTTACACGTTGACATTTACAGGAATTTGTCTTATGGTGATTACTACAACAAAGAGCATTAAATACAAAGCGGAAGGAAAAACAACGCGCCGGTGGTGGCGCGTTGTTTATCCTTCCGCTTTGTATATATATATATATATATATATATATATATATATACCGGAAGTACGTGTGCAGAAGGCTTATATTCAACAAATTGTGTCTATTGAAGCATTTCCGTACCTGCCATTGTGAGTGGAGCTGCTTTAAGTGGAGAATTTGAGTGCTCTATAACACCATGGCACCTTACAGACTACTGCATAACATGGGCTGTAAAATGTTCTGCGATATCACGAACTGTTTTCTCGAGTTGTGCTCGACGGCACTGAAGTTTGTGGGAGTAAATGAATAGCTACTAATTTCAACTTCGATCTCGCCACAAAACTATCACTTCCTTCGCGATGCACTGTGAGAGAGATTACTGTAACGCGATACACTGCGAAAGAAAAAAGCGCGCGAACAGCTCAGTCTGTGGGGGCCTGTTTGGTACACGGTGGAGCGGCGCGTACTCGATCCCCGACGATCCCAATGATGACACCCATTCCTAATAATTTATCTCGTGGAATTTGGCTTACATATACGTCCCGCGCATTAAATAAAGATGAAAGGGAACCGAACATGCTCAAAGAACTTTCGTTGCGACATTAAACAGTTGTGTCAATCAGTGCATGCCTTCATCGTGTAACAAGTGAGCCATCGTTGAGACCTTCCTTCGCAGTATTGTCGCTGCGACCAATCCCGCTCCAATCTGACCCCCCCCCCCCCCCCCTCCCCCTCCCCGTCCTCTTCGCACTTTCTTTTCAGAATAAGGCTACCGCGAGACAATATAGTGTTGTGCAATTGACACCACCGCGGCCCGATTGGAAACGCCCCCAACGCCGTCGCGGCGTACCATATCTGAAATATAACGTTCTTTCGCATTCAGCAGCAAGTTCGAACACCTTCGGTTAACACCTTTTATTCACAAGCGATGCCAGCGCCCTCTGTATAGTGGGTTAGGTCTCGCCGGCCGGGATGCTGTGAGAAACGGGTTTTGGCACTTGCTTTATTCTTCCTTACACTTCCAGGTAACACAGTCTGCAGCACCTCCCCTCCCGAGTCTATCCGGCGAGCCGCGACGGTCCCGCGCTGGCAGAGAACAGAAAAGCGGCCGCGTACCATCGCTTCATATTTTTCCCCGAGGCCCGTTCGTCTGTCGCTGCGTTTGTTTCCACCGGGGGGAGGGGGGGGGGGGGGGGGCGGACGAACAAGCGGAGCAAACGCCGCTCAAGCACGCTCGTGCTAGCTCGTGTCCAGAGAAGAAGAGGTTCGTGCGCGCACGCACGCACTTCGAGCGATGCTGCAGAGCCACTCTTGGTTCTTGCCGCTCCAGGCAACGCCCGCCGCCACCGCTGCGAAAAGAGGAACCTCGCAAAAGGAGAGCGCACCACCGCAGCTCAAAGAGGACGGCGGGAGGAGGGAGAAGACCGACGCTTGACGTGATTAATGGATCTCTCCAATTTCGGAAGCTTCACTGATTAAAAATATGTAAATACGGCCGCTGCTGCCGCAGCGTGCAAGCAAGCAGGCGAGAAAGCGAGGCGGCTTTGCCGCCAGGCTCCCTGAGCGAGCAGCAAGCTCGAGCGGGCTGTGTGTATACACGCTGCTTTGCTCGACTTCGGTTCAGCTCGGCTCGGCTGGGCACGGCTCGGCCCAGCGAACAAGACTCGAGAGAGCTGCGCTGCTCCTCTGTGGGCTGAAGTTGCATGACTCGATGGGCTGGCGGTGGCAGTTGTGCGACGAGGTGGTGCTGCAAGCCGTGCCGCCTTCCTAGAGGGAGAAGCTCTTTCGCATGACATGCAAATTTCGCGGGCGCGTGACACGCGGTGTCATGTCGCCGCGCTGTTCATTTCCTATGTGGCGCCCTAGTGGGCGTTGTGTTTATTATAAGTGTATATTGCGAATTAGACTCATGCGTCGTGTTTGTAAGGAACGTAAGCGCGCTGCTGCATAGCCGGTGTTCTGAGGAGCGGCCCCAGTGTGTTGTATAGTGCTCAAATTGTGCTCTGCGGTGAATGGCGAAAACGGAAGCTTGTCGTAAATTCACATAAATCGTCGCGAATCCGGGGCTTGTAACTGTTAGCGAAGGAAAGCTAACTTGTCACATTTCAACAGTAAACAATGCGAGCCACTGCGCAATCAAACACGGCCGTGTACATAAAGAAAGTGTATGTACAGCCCCTCCAAATGTCGAATAATATCGCAGGAGTGTCGATTTTTAGGTGCAGCGGCGCTGAGGTGCGGCTGCCGGAGAGAGAGTCGTGTATTTGGCTGTTCTATTTTGTGGAAACCCACCCCTGCGAAGCAAGATTTATTTCCGAGCTTTGAAAGTGTTTCTTTTGTGCCCCATCTGCACACTTTAGGGGGTTTCAGACAGTGAGCAAATCCGGCATGCTGCAAGCACGTCATGCAAGTTTGGTTTGGTTTGGTTTGTGGGGTTTAACGTCCCAAAGCAACTCAGGCTATGAGAGACGCCGTAGTGGAGGACTCCGGAAATTTCGACCACCTGGGGTTCTTTAACGTGCACTGACAACGCACAGCACACGGGCGCCTTGCTTTTCGCCTCCATCGAAAAGCTGCCGCCGAGGCCGGGATCACATGCAAGTTCAGGTTAAGTTTGTAGGTATATATAGCATCTACGAAGGCTTCGTTTTAATTAACGTCAATCTCTTCCTATTCCAAATCTACTCCGCTTTGGTGGATTCCTAAATGTTTGTTCTCCGTCAGTTCCCTGCCGTACTACCATCTGATTTAGAGCGACTGCTGCGGATAGGCAGAGACCCCCGGACGTGGGCAGGACCAGGTTAATTTGAGGGATATATACAAGAGTCATTTGCTCTTCAGTGGGCATAGCCAGGCTGATGATGACGATGATAGAGCTGATAATCATTATAATGAAGGGCCCTCTACAATTAGTTTTTCGCAAGTGATCATTGCAAGTGATTTCTTGTGGACGTTGGGCTGAAACCAATTATGAGCACGTTTAGGCATCACGCCTATTATATAAAGTGAATAAAAACAATTAGTTGCAGTTTATGTACCTCCGGTGCACAGAAGGCAATGACTGCCAGAAGTTCATTCGCACTAATCAGAAGGATTACCAGATGACGATCATTATGAAGCGAAAATTGAGGGAATGAAATTTTGATTTTGTACATACCCACATCCGGTAGGCTTTTCCTGCCAACTATGCACATGTATATGCCACGTATGCGATGTGGGTAAGCCAGCTCAAGGAGCTTTGAAACGTGTATTTTGGACCCTCGATATTCCGGAATACATTGCTGATTACGAACATTTACGAACTCAGGTCACATTCGATGTCGATGGCCTTCTATTCCGCAGCATAATCTTGCTCAGTAAAATAAAATATAAGACAGTTGTTTACGTAACGTAACCTTTTTAAGAAATCGCCCTGCATAGCTTTAATACGAAAACTTCGCTCTGCAGAGAGGTTTCCATCTCCCCTCCACATGTATACTTTCAAATATAATAAAAAAAGTTCGCAATCACCGAAGGCTTCATTTCCAAACGTATTGCGAGAATTATTTACTGTCGGAGCAAATACCTACCAATGTGGTTAGTATATTAAAATATATCCACGAGTTGGCTTATTTTCTGTGTGATTCTGTAGCTCGCCTTGCGTTTCATCAGGAACGGAAAGGCGTCCGTGTGCTGTGCGATGTCAGTGCACGTTAAAGATCCCCAGGTGGTCGAAATTGCTCCTTAGCCCTCCGCTATACGGCTCCTCTTGCGCTCTCTCTCTCTCTCTGTCTCCACTTTCCCTCCCACCTTCCTCCCTTCCCTTACGGTGCGGTCAGGTGTACACAGAACCAGTGTGAAAAATACTGCGCTTTTCCTTTCCTGTGAACCAATTATTGTTAAACGAAATTATTCCGGAGCCCTCCACTATGGTACCCCTTTCTCTCTTTCCGCTTATACTCCCACCTTCCTTTCTTTTTTGCCTTATGGTGCGGTTGCTACTAAGCGAGCCATGCTTGGCAAATATCATCAGTTTCTAGAAGGGAACGGTAGTGATTCGAGTGACGACCTAAACAATGAAGATTATGTCTACTCCCCTTTATCCCCATTCATGGCCATGAGCCTTCCCATTCAATAAAGGACATTCAATCAATCAATGGTGCGGTTAAGGTGTCTATAGAGCAAGCGTGGCCAATACTGCACCTTTCCTTTCCTGTGAACCAATTACCCCCCCCCCCCCCCCCCGACCCCCATTTTTTTCATACTTTTGACCTACACTTAATTGTGACGTCACAGCATCTCTCGGCTGCTGAAACAGAAACCGTAACTGGTGAGAAAATTTTAAATTATAAGTTATTTAGACACCGTAGGCGAAAACCACGTGGTGATCTATATACAAGAACGTCTTACGAATAATTAGAAATATTCCGCAAAATTTGGTATCTATATACTCCTTCAAACTATCTAACAGTACATATTTTTCTATATGATATGTAATGTCAGCGTCATTACTTTATATTTGCTTATCGTGCATCTGCTAATTATATGGGAGCTCGGAGACAGTGAGACGAGGCAGCATAACACACTTGGTTAGAAATTAGAAAGTGCTGACTTAGCGCGAGTCTCAAGCACTAAGTGGTAAAGTAAACCCTCGTTTAGCTATAGATAAGCGCTTGATAAGCTCAATCGTGTGAACGATGGGTGCTTTCTCGCACCACCTTTACTGAGGATGCCAGTGCAGCTTGACTTTATTTCTGTCAGAATGATAGTCTAAAATTCTGAATTCCACTTGAAATAAGCAGATGTCCACCTATACAATTACGAATCGTAAAGTCGATAAAACGAGGATACCGACTTATTTCTTGCAAACGGTCATGTATATACGTTAGTGCGCATGCACTAACGGTAACGGCTTGTCGGTATTTGTTTAAAAACCATAACGAAACGTTGTCCTTATACAGTGATAGATCGAAACAAGTGTAAGGTGCGCGTGCAATCGAGGCCGGCTGTCATATAAGCTATCATGCAAGAGGGGAGGGGGGGGGGGGGGGTAAATATTAAAGAAAAAGAAGAAAGATAAGCTCCCGTATGGAGCATGTCATAGTCAGTAGATGACTCCTTGTCACAGATAACGAGGAAACCTGCCTCACAATGCCTGCGTCCTTTTCCTAATCTTCCTCTCTGCTTTTTTTCTTTGCTCGTTTTATTTTCTCCCTTGCTCCTATATCTCTCCCGCTGGCGGCGCTCGAGGAATTATCGGGGTTTGTCGTTCGCTGGTGGGTTCTGCTATTTGGTTTAAGCTCTCCCCCACCGTGCACGAGCGATCGAATTCGAAGAAAATGCTGAAGTAAAAAAAAAATATAAAATCTAAATTCAATGCTCCGCTAAAATTTGTTCTTTCTATCAATGAGAGCGTGCAACTGTCCCTTTCCCTTGCGTCTTTTGTGTCTTATCTACTCCTCGTCTCTTTTTCATTATTGCCATTTCTATAAGAATATCTTGTATGGCAGACTATAATCAACCTTAGGACAATGCAGACAAAACGGCTGCCACAAACTGAAACCGACTCTACTGATTTATTTTTTCCCTTTCCTTTTATCGCTTTTGTTGCCCTTTAAATATTGTGCGTGAC